>NC_057713.1:133527020-133562638 GCF_004010195.1 Chiloscyllium plagiosum
CTCAGGCGACTGACTGACTGTGTGGAGTTTGCACGTTCTCCCCGTGTCTGCGTGGGTTTCCTCCGGGTGCTCCGGTTTCCTCCCACCATCCAAAAGATGTGCAGGGTCAGGTGAATTGACTATACTAAATTACCCGTAGTGTTAGGTAAGGGGTAAATGTAGGGGTAGGGGTGGGTTTCGCTTCGGCGGGTCGGTGTGGACTTGTTGGGCCGAAGGGCCTGTTTCCACACTGTAATCTAATCTCATCTAATCTAAGAGGCAATACCAAAATAAGCTTAAGATCCAGACTAACTACACAGATACCCACCATTTGTGGCAAGTCTTACATGACATACCAAGCTACAAAGTGAAGTTGAACAGAATCACAAGCAACAGTACATTCCTACCCAATGGGCTCAATGCATTCTACACTTCGTTTGAACAGAAGATCAGTGAAAAAAATGTCATCTATCCCATGAGTCTTGGATGCACCTGTACCCACTGTCACTGCTGCAGACATTAGATCAGCCTTCTTGAGAATGAACCCATGGAGTGTGACTGGCCCAGATGGAGTCCTTGGCTGAGCACTCAGATCCTGTGCAGACCAGCTGGTGGGAGTATTCACATCTTTAACCTCTCCTTACTACAATCTGAAGTCCCCACATACTCAAGAAGACCACCATCATTCCGGTGCCAAAGAAAATCATGCAGCATGCCTTAATCACTACCGCTCGGTGGCTCTGACCTCCATCATTATGAGGAGCTTTGAGATGTTAGTCATGGCTCACATGAACTCCAGCCTCCCAAACTGCCTTGATCCCTTCCAATTGCCTCAACAACCCCAGTGTAACAGGTCTATCGAAGTTCTGGATAACAAGGATCCTTATGCCAGGATCCTACTTACTGACTACAGTTCCACCTTCAACACCATAATTCCAAACAAACTCATCTCCAAACTCCAACACCTAGGTCTCGGCTCCCTGCTCTGTAACTAGATCCTAAACTTCCTGACTCATGGACTACAGTCAGTAAGAATGGGTGAGAAGACCTCCTCCAACATAATCCTCAACACCAGTGCCCCATAAGACTGCATAACCAACCCCTCCTTACACACTCATGGCTGTGGGTCTGAATTCTACCCTAACTTCATTTACAAGTTTGCTGACAACATCACCCCTGTAGGCAACAAGACAGAATACAGGAAAGAGATAGAATGCTTAGTGGCATGGTGTATAGACACCAATCTCTCCATCAACGTCAGCAAAACTAAGGAGCTGGTTATTGACTTCAGGAAGCAGAGGAGGGCACAGCCCTGTCTCTAACCATGGAGCTGAGGTGGAGAGAGTCAAGAGCATCAAGTTCCTGGGAGTGATATCATCAATAATCCATCCTGGTCCACCCACATTGACGCAATGGTCAAGAAAGCACAACGACACCTCTCCTTCCTCAGAAGGCTAAGGAAATTTGGCATGTCCATGAAGACTCTTACCAATTTTTATAATTACATCCTAGTCAGATCAATCACAGTATGGCACTGCTTTGGCTCTACCCCAAGACTGCAAGAAAGTACATAGAGTTGTGAACACAGCCCAGTCCATCACACAAACCAGTCTGTCAGCCACTGACGCTATCTACACTTCCTGCTGCTTCAGGAAAGCAGCCAACTTCATCAAAGACCCATCCCATCATGGTTCTAATCTCTTCCACCCTCTTCCATCAGGAAGAAGATATAAGAGTTCGAACACACACCCAAATTCAAGAATAGTTTCTTCCCTGTTGCTATCAGACTTTTAAATGGACGTCTCAAATGTTAATGTTAATCTCTCTCTCTGCACCTTCTGTGCGGCTGTAATACTGTGTTCTACACTTTGTTCTGCTACCCTGATGCATTTTATATGGTACGATCTGCCTGTATAACAAGCAAAGCAACACTTTTCACTGTACCTCGTTACATGTGACCACAATAAATCAAATATTAAATCTAACCACTGCCCTGTCTGCAACATCTCCCCATTTACAGATCAAACCTCTAAAGTACACGCAGACTGGGATTTTCCCCATTTTTCAAAAGCGGGAGAATTTCCAGCATGGAGATCCACAGCCTATTGTGGTAAGAGAGACCAGCAGATCATCAGGCAATCCTGCAGCTGATTAGATGCCGGTGTACTTTCTGTCGGAATTACAAGCAGGAAGTTCCCATTGCCTTGAACAGCCAGTTAATCAGAGAGAGCAACTTCCCAGCTCAGCAACATTCTGCTGGATGCTGTCTTTCAGGTGTTTGCATTTTTAGCTGAAGATCTTATGGCACTGGTTGAAAAGGGAGCTCTCGCTTGAGTCTCAGTCAATATATCCCTCAGTCTCGTCTATTCCCTGTTACTGGCTAAGGGAGCTTGCTGGATGTAGACTGTCACTTTCATACGTTGCAACACTAATATTGGTGTCAGTTAGCTCAGTTGGCTGGGCAGTGTGGGTTGAATTTCCATATTGGCTGAGATTGTATCTTCTCAACCTCCCCCCTCATCTGAGATTTGGTGACCATCAGGTTAAAACATACCAGTCATGGTGCTCTCTCTCTAATGATAGGGTGGTATTATGGCAAGTTTACTTTAAATTTCAGATATCATTGTTAGCTATAAAGTGCCTTGAAATGTCCTAAAGCTACATTTTTCATTTATTTCCCTTTTCCTACCACAAACATTTACTGGAGACACAGGCACTAGCTATTACATGATTTGGAGTAAAAATTTCCACTGGGATGTGCGTGATGCCACTGAGCCCCATTATGGAAACATTAAGGATTCCCTTGTGTGCTTCCCTCTGACTGGAACTGTCAGGGTTAAACGTGTTGGGAAGACTGCAGGAAACTCCCAACCACATTTAAAAACACACGAACCACATCAACATGGAGTGGGCAGGCCTAACATTCACCATCTGGGGTTTCATTACTAGAATCGCTAGTGGTCCCTCTAACTAGATTGTTTGATTCAAACCAGAAATGTTGCTGATCCCAAATGAACAGCCTTTCGGGGACCTCTGCCAATTTAACTTCTTGAGATCATTCACCATGGTTTCAGCTTTCCATCAGTTGCAGAATTTTGGCTTGGTGGGATAAAGTACAAATTAAAATGTACAGATATTATGACAGAAAGAAAATTTGCTTTTTGAAAAATTAACAGTAATTGTAACATGCATTATAACATATAGAATCGAATCAATGATAGTTGCAAAGTGTTGAAATTTCATAAATCTTGCCAGTGTAACTATATTATTGCATTATTTGATGCCATATAAAAAATGTGCTTGTGAGAATTTATAGGGGTGAGAATTTATGTATTTGTGACATGGTACAATCAAAGTGCCTGTTACACATTACACAATATACACTACATTTCAAAGTGATTTATTTTTTGAATCTTCTCTTCTCATGAAGGCAATGACTCATGCTGGGTGCAATTCAGGAATGATCTTCCTATTTGAACAGTGAATGCTGATCGGATATCCAGTGATGTAGACATCACAACTGAACCTGATCGTCCCCTTGCCACACAGTGTGTTACAACCATTGGATTGCAACGTTACTGAGATCAGGTGTGTGTGCGTGCGAGAGAGAGAGAGTGTGTATACGTGTGAAGAGAGAGCATATGTGTGTTTTAGTGCAAATGTGTGTGAGAATGTGTGTGTGCAAATGCGTTTGTAAGTCTGTGTAAGTGTGTCTGTGTAAATGTCATTGTGTAAGTGTGTCTGTGAGATAGTGTGTGTGTATGTAAATGTGTTTGTGTGTAAGTGTGTCTGTGAGACAGTGTGTGTGTATGTAAATGTGTTTGTGTGTAAGTGTGTCTGTGTGTGTGAGAGAGTATGTGTGTGTAAATGTGTTTGTGTGTAAGTGTGTTTGTGTGTGTGTGAGACAGAGTGTCTGTGTGTAAGTGTGCCTGTGTGTGTGAGACAGAGTGTGTGTGTGTAAGTGTGCCTGTGTGTGTGTGAGAGAGAGTGTGTGTAAGTGTGTCTCTGTGTGTGTGTCTGTGTAAGCTGGAAAGGATGTGGCTGTGGTAGGAAGTACTGGTGAGGCCCCCCTCCCCCTTTCTTTATCTTGCTTTGTCTTCTTTCTTCATGGAACGTGGGTGTTATATTTATGGCCCATCCCCATTGAACAGGTTACCAGACCCGAAACTTTAACTCTGATTTCTCTCCACAGATACTGCTGGACTTGCTGAGCTTTTCTGGCAATTTCTGATTTTGCTTCTGATTTCCAGCATCCACCGTTCTTTCGGATTTCAATAATTTTTGGGGTTGGTTACAGAACCCGGGCAGTGAAAGAAAGACAGTGATTGAGATCTTTAGTCGTTAAAAGCATGTTATTCATTTTTGTACATAATAAATTAATTGAGTTTTATGGAGCTTCTAAAGTCTCTGCTGTATTGCTCCCTATGTTAGCAAGTTTGAAGAAGTCTATGTACAGTATATACTGCTGTCTCACTGAGACAGGTGATAATATCCACTTCCATTCTACACTTCCATTTTACAAGTGGAACAGCGTCTCCCTAATTATTCTATCACTCGTGATTTTGAAAGTCTCTATTAAATCTCCCCTCAGTCTCCTTCTCGCCCAATATCTTCAGTCTATCCTTGTCACTGAACCTTCTCCTTCCTGGAACTATTTTTGTAAACAACGTCTGCACTCTCCCCAATACGCTGTACAACGTGATACCCACAACTGCACACAATACTCCGGCTGAGCTCCACCAAGTGTCTTGTACAAGTACAATTCAATTTCTGCCATCTGTCATGGTGAGATTCAAACCCAGGTCCCCAGAGTGGGCAGAATGGCTTGTGGGTTTCTAGATGACCAAAGTAGTGACCCATGGAGTACAAACTATTCAACATGGGCTTGGCATTAATGACTGATGCCCATCAGCAGACACTGCGTTCTTTACATAGGACGTTTCTTGACCAGTATCTCAGGAAATAAAGTCAGATTTAATCGCCAAAGAGAAAGCGCTTCACACTTCTCTTCTCTATCTTTATTGATTCATGGGATGTGGGTGTTGCTGACTAGGCAAACAATTTTGGCCCATTTTCAACTGCACTTGATTGGGTGATTATAAACCATAGCCTTGAAAAGTTGCAGTCTCATTGTGATCTGAGTTATTTACAATTGAGTGTTATGTATTATCTGGATAACATTCTCAAAAATGATTCATTTTTCCACTTCACTAAAATGGATATAGCACAACATTAAATATTCCCACCTACTGCTTCAATTGAGACAGACTCCTAAACTATAGGTTGTGTTTTTTTTCACTACGGACTGTACACAATGGTCAACACATTTCTACGTGCCTTTAATTACACATTCTTTCTTTAGTTTTCACATGGAGTTTTTACAGGATTGTAGTTTAATTCTTAGTATTTATGTACAATAAAGATCTATTGGTAGCATGGATAAATTAAAATTCTGTGTGTGTAAAACATGAAGCAAGAATATATCATTAAAGACCTGTAGACCTGGGTGGCATAATGGTTAGCACTGCTGCCTCACAGCGCCAGAGACCTGGGTTCAATTCCCCCCTCAGGTGTCTGCCTGTGTGGAGTTCGCACATTCTCCCCGTGTCTGCGTGGGTTTCCTCCGGGTGCTCCGGTTTCCTCCCACACTCCAAAATGTGCAGGTTAAGTGAATTGGCCATGCTAAATTGCCTGTAGTGTTAGGTGAAGGGGTAAATGTAGGGGGGGTGGGTTGCGGGTTGGTGTGGATTTATTGGGCCAAAGGGCCTGTTTCCACACTGTGAGTAATCTAATCTAAGAACTCACATTGTGAACAAGCCATTCTGTTTGCCAAGAAAGAATTGTTTGGATTAAACTCAAGGTCTTGCCATAGTAACAGCATTCCAAAGATCAGGACGTGAGTTATGAAAGCAATTTAAGCAGGTTCAGAGTGCACAGGCTTGTCATAGAAACAGGAGACCATTCAGTTCCTTATGTCAACACCAAGTCTGTGAAACAGCAACTTAGCTTTCATAGGCCTTTCTACATTGTCAACAGTGGTTTTGTCTTCAGATAACCATACAACTTCTTTTTGACAACCACAGCTGAAACTGCTTGTATCAGTTCTGAAACAGTGCATTAGAGATCCTAAACATTTGCTGTAGAAACATTCCCCGGAAACCATTGACCTCTATTCTTCCAGACCTTTCCACCATCGGGAACACTTTCTCTCTAATCAGTCCAGATATCTTATGATCTTGAACACCTCTATCAAATAAATCTTTTCTCTTTTCGAAGCAGAGCATTTCCTAACTGGATATGAAATAAAAACTTTCCTGAAGATTCGTTCCAAAACTCTGTTTCCCTGGAGTAATATGTATCAGGTCATGTCAGTACAATGCACTCTGGTATCTAGTGGTTCCCTGTTCCCAAATGTGTTGACTTTAGCATTCTCATGAGCTGTTCATATCCGTCCTGTCTCACCCTCCCTGTCTCCATTAGCATCTCCAGCCCCACACTCCTCTGAGAATTACAACTTCCTTCAATTCCAGTCTCTTGCACATCCCTGACTTGTTTTTTTACATGACTAGTAGCTATGTCATATACTCCTTACCTTCTCTCTGTTGCTAATCAGTGCATCATTCTCTTGGTCACAGTGTTAAAATCAACACAAAATATGCATTCCAAACCAAATTTCTAAAGGCTGTATTTGTGTTTGCGTCTGCTTTTCTGACACAGTGCTTCAATGTGGTTTTATCTTGCTGTCTGGAGTATGCAAGACTGAAAGAGAAACAACTTGAATAGCTCTGACACTAATAGTCCAGCTTCTGAGTGCATTATCACTGCATTGGTGGCAGCAGTCTGAGCTGGCTCTCAGGCAAAGCAGGGGCATTGGCAGAGGAGTAGGGAACGAATGTCAGTTGCTACTATCCTGAGACAGGACAGCTGGCTCATGTTTCAGGGC
Organism: Chiloscyllium plagiosum; assembly: GCF_004010195.1. NCBI lineage: Eukaryota > Metazoa > Chordata > Chondrichthyes > Orectolobiformes > Hemiscylliidae > Chiloscyllium > Chiloscyllium plagiosum. The sequence goes on from NC_057713.1 coordinate 133,533,943, forward strand.
GCCACTACCACTCCTCAGTGGTGGCACCTCCGCTAAGATCTGTGGGAGGACAGATTGCTGGGTTTCTGTGCCATCCTGCAATCTCGTTTGAACACTGGTATTCACAGCCAGGCAGGCAGCAATCTGAGCTTCAACTGTTTCACTCAGACACTCGGTGAAAGCTGCTCGGGCTTCAATGGAAGCCAAGCCGTTGGCCACCAGGCACTACGTGGTGATTCGTTCAGAAGTGTTCATGGAACTGTCCCCCAGATTCATTCTGAAAGGTATCACCAAGCTCTGTACCAAGTGGTGTGTAGAGCTGGTGCCCAACCCCTCCATCTCCCTTTTCATCAGATTTTCATAGACTTCTTCATACAATCAGCAGTGTACAACCCTTTTCAACGCGCTCTGCAGTGCAACTCATATATGACCTTGCTCACTGGCAAGCTGGTAGCTGCTACTATCCTAGCCCTTTTCCTGGTTGCATGGTATCATACCTACAGCCTGACCATGTGCAGATGTCAGCCAATTTTGTGCAGTGTCACATCTGAGCTTTTTGGCTCAGAGAGTACTAAGGGTATGGAATGCTTTGCCTGCAACAGTAGTAGATTCACCAAGTTTAAGTGCATTTAAGTCGTCATTGGACAGGCATATGGACGTACATGGAATAGTGTAGGTGGGATGGGGTTCAGATTGGTATGACAGGACGGCGCAACATCGACGGCCGAAGGGCCAGTACTGCGCTGTAATGTTCTATGTTCTACCATCTTTTATTGCTCTTGCACCTATGCATGGCCAGGTTGCATACCTTGGGTATCTGAAAGGCTTGTGGTCAGGGGACTGTGGAAAGTAGAAAGTCCTTGCTTAGACAACTTGCAACTTGTAAGTGGGCAGCATGCTGGCTCAGTGCTGCGTCACAACACCAGGGACCCAGGTTCGATTCCAGCCTGGGGTGACTGGCTGTGTGGAGTTTGCATGTTATTCCTGTGCCTGCGTAGGTTTCCTCCCACAGTCCAAAGATGTCCAGGTTCAGGTGGATTGACAATGGGAAATGCAGGGTTATGCGGTGGACCTGGGTGGGATGCTCTTCAGAAGGCCAGTGTGGGCCGAATGGCTTACTTCCTCACTCAAGGGATTCTGCGATTTAGGTCAGAAGAGAGTGTGGGATTAGGGCCAAGTGCAAAGGAGGATTGGATTTGTCACACTGCTACATGACTGTAATTTGAAGACATAGATTTTTTTTAAGAGTGGTTGGAACTGTTGCAGCTGGAATTGAGACAAGGCAAATGGCCAAGTCACCTTGAAATGGTGAGAAACAAAACGCCAAGCCCTGAGCAGCTGTACAAAAACAGCAGCTTCCTACAATCCATCATCAAAACCTATCATGGACTGAGGAAGAGATGAAGTGGGACAATACACACCACTTCAGGTGTTGGACATTAACACCATAGCTGCTGGAGCTAAACCCATACAAAAGAACCTTTTGGAAATACAAGGGGCATTCCAAAAGAGATTCTGGAGATTACTTGAAGCAAAGCTATATTCTCTATCTCTTTTTTTCTCTCATGGAAGCTGACCTGGTTCCACATAAACAACAAAAGGAGAAGTATCAGGAAGCTGAGAAATTTAAAATAAATGGAATCTTCACTACTGCTGACTGCACTCAAGTAACCAACTAATCTACCCTGATCTCAGGTCCAGAGCTTACCCTTTAACAACCACTACCTTCCTTTATATTTGAAGAGGTTTGATGGACTGGGTGATTTGGACGTTGCAATGTTTGAAGTTTATGTCTGTGAGGGCCCAGGTTCCTGTATGAAGACTTTATACCCAATATCACGTCATTATTGTTTTCTCAGGGTTAGCAGGTAATAAACATTACTCTTCCTTTCACTCAAGCTCACCTTCTGATTGGCCTATTACTGTCTACTGACATTGGAGAAAGATATAGTCTTGTGTTTAAAAAGAACTTAAACCTTTGCTGTGACCAATCGATTAGAATGAGAAACGAGCAGTGGATTTATCATTTCTCACCTGCTTGTGGTGAAACATGGGGCACAGGGATCTTCAATGGACTCAGCTGTGATCTTTGGATTATAGTAGACACCACTTCCTCCAGGTCAGAGCATGAAAGTGACTGCTTTCCTGGTGAATTCCCACTTCCTTTGCTAGTCGGTAAGTTGGCTGGATGGCAGGACTGAAATGCAGAATGACACCAACAGTGTGGGTTCAATTCCTGCACCTGCTAAGGTTACCATGAAGGACTCTCCTTCTCAACCTTTCCCTGTGTCCGAGACGTGGTGACCCTCACGTTAAACCACCACCAGTCATCTCTCTCTCTCTAATGAGAGAACAGCCCTATGATGTGGCAAGACGATGCAAGTTCCACTTTTACCTTTCTTCACTGATGTCTAAACTTTTCCCAATTTCTCGGCCCACCATCAAATCGAACAGCGTCATATGTCTTCTCTTTCAATTTTCGACCCTAACTTGCTGAGTTACCTAAGGATTTTGGATTGAGGGGCCAAAACGTAGCCTAATTCTGCTTCGAATGTGAAGTGATGCATTTTGGAAGGTCATGTACAGGTTGAAATTATACAGTGAAAGGCAGAACCCTTCGGAGTATTGATATGCAGAGGGATCTGGGTGTGGAGGTCACTGAAGGTGGCAGTCTTGATAGATAAGGGAGCAAAAAAGGCCTATGGCGTGCTTGCCTTCAGTGGAAGGGACATTGAGTATAAGGATAGACAAGTTATGCTGCAGCTTTATAGAATTTTATCCTTAGGCTACACTTGGAATATTGTGTACAGTTCTGGTAACCATCCTACCAGAAGGATGGGGATGCTTTGGAGAAGGTACAGAAAAGGTTTACCAGGATGTTGCCTGGTCTGGGGGATTTTAGCAATGAAGAAAGGTTGGATAGACTGGGTTTATGTTCACTGGAACACAGGAGGTTGAGGGGCGACCTGATAGAAGTTTATAAGATTGTGAATGGCCTGGATAGAGTGGGAAGTAGGAGGCTTTTTCCCAGAGTGGAGGGGTCAGTTACGAGGGAACACGGGTTCAGGGTGCGAGGGGGCAAGTTTTAAAAGCGATGTGTGATGCAGGGTTTTCACACACAGGATGGTGACAAAGATTGGAACATGCTGCCAGAGGATGTAGTGGAAGCAGGCACAATAGCAGCATTCAAGAAGCACCTGGATGAATACAGGAATAGGAAGGGAATAAAGGCTTACGGATCCTGTAAGGGAATACAGGTTTAGTGTGAAAGGGCAAAATGTGGTGCACAGGCTTGAAGGGCCGAAGGCCTGTTCCTGTGCTGTATTGTTAAGTATTCATTCCGATGTGCTTGTGTCAACCTCAGATACCCAAATGTCAATGTCAGCCATAGCTGTCAATCTCAGAAACCCCAGACCAACAAGCCAGTCTCTTAAACCCCACTGCCCTGTTCCTGCCCTTTATAGCCCAGCCCCTGCAGCTGAACCACCGAAACCCCTATAGAATCCTTACAGTGTGGACACAAGCCTTTGGCCCAATCAGTCCACACTGACCCTCTGAACAGCATCCCTCCCAGACTCACCCCTCTACCCTCTCCTTATAACCCTGCATTTCCCATGGCTAATCACATCCTTGGACACTATGGGGCAAATCAGCATTGCCAATCTACCCTAACCTGCACATCTTTGGACTGTGGGAGGAAACTCACACAGACACAGGGAGAACGTGCAAACTCCTTGCCAACTTTTATAGGTGCGCCATCGAGAGCATTCTGTCTGGGTGTATCACTACCTGGTATGGCTACTGTACCATTCAAGATCGGAGATGGTTACAGAGAGTGGCGAACCGCGGCCCAGACAATCACAAAGGCCAACCTCCCATCTATAGAATCCATCTACCAGGCCCGCTGTCAAGGAAAGGTTGCCAGCATTCTCAAAGATCCATCCCACCCTGGCAATGTTTTTCTACAACCTCTACCATCAGGGAGAAGGTACAGAAGCCTGAACACATGCACCAGCCGGTTTCATAACAGCTTCTACCCTACTGTTGTTAGAATACTGAATGGACTCACACACTCTTAACATTCGCCTGTACCTGTGTTTTGTTTTTGCCGCTGTTTACCTATTATTTACTTATCTTTGCCACTTAACTCTGTGATCTGCCTGTATTGCTCACAAGCTTTTCACTCTGCCTCGGTACACGTGACAATAAATTCAATTCAATTCCACACAGATACCAGATACTGGAGTCCTCCCCAGCTCCCTGTTACTGGGAGTCACTATGCCGCTGTGATGGTGTGGAATGTGGGCAGTGACCATGTGGTGTCTCGGGGGTGGGGATGGTTATCGAGGGGAATTCCCAGGGTCGGTGCTCTCCAAGTCTGCCTTAGAGAGCCTGCAGCACCGAGCATGCGTGAGTCCGGACCCCTGTCTGCAGTTAAAGACGGAGAAAGAGAAAGAGAAGTTAATGAGAAAGCAGAGAGACAGAGAGAGAGAGAAGTGAATGAGAGAGAGAGGGGGAGTGAATGAGAGAGAGAAAGTGTGTGTGTATGCGAGAGAAGTTAATGAGAAAGGAGAGAGAGAGAATTGAAGAGAGGGAGAAGGCAGAGAGAGAGAGAGGGAGAAGGCAGAGAGAGAGAGAGGGAGAAGGCAGAGAGAGAGGGAGAAGGCAGAGAGAGGGAGAAGGCAGAGAGAGAGAGAGAGGGAGAGAAGGCAGAGAGAGAGAGGGAGAGAGCCGATGGAGATGTGGTTCCTGATGGCTGTTCTCCTGGTGGCTGCGGCGCTGTCACTTGGGAAAGTTCTGCTGGGCAGGATCCGCAGGTAGGATGTCCCTGTCTCTGTCCCTGTCTGTTCATCCCCACACGGGATACTCAGCTGACGCTCAAAGACCAGTTGGTGTAAAGTTAAAGAGAGGAACCAGATTGTTTTTTTTCTCCCCCAGTCCAGCCTGAAGCATTAGCGTTTACCCACCTCCGCAGTGTAAAACATTGTTGCTGCTGTTTCCCGGCCCCTGACTGAGCTTCACTCTGGTCTACATCCAGAAAGGCTCCGTTTCTTTCACAGCTGAGTGCACTTTCGTTTCAGAAGGTTCAAATCGGACACTTATTGTTAACTTCAACCAAGTTGAGCAGGCTGTTCCTGTTTAAATTACCTGTTGTTGGGATCCCATCGAGTGAGCAGCACTTTTCTAGCACCACTCTAATCTAGACTCGAGTGAGTGGATCCCACTTTGGAGTTTGTAAGGGGGTGGGAGAGGTGTTTCAGAACTGACCCATCAATCCCTCCCAGACAAATCTGCCCCAGCCTTCATACCAACTAGCAGAGGCAGGAGGTAACTCTGCTTCCCAGGGTAAATTACAAATGCCTGAGCAAACATTTGCTTTCTAACGTCACTGATTCAGTTCCAGGGAATGTAGTGAACACTGGAGCTTATTGTCCTGCACTTTATTGCTGAAATCCAGGGTTATTTCTGAGCTGAAACTTTTTCCTGTTTGTTTAAAAAGGCTATGAGCAGTCAGCTGGTTTTAGATGTAAGTTACTGTAGATACTGGGATCTGTGTTGAAAACCCCACGTGTTGGAGATCACGGCGGGTCATGGAGACAGAGAAAGCTCTCTCTCTCTCTATCGATGCTGCCTGATCCGCTGTGATCTCCAGCATTTCTTGTTATCAACTCATTTCAGATTCCTGGGTCTGAATTCATCCACTTTTTTTCTCAAAGCTATGTGTGTTTTGAAATGGACTGGATAATTTTGGAAAGGATGCTAATTCAGGGTAAATGGAATATGGGCAGGTGTATGTATCCTGTTGTGTTTTTGTTGTCACAGGTTGGAAATTAGGGCAAAACAAAAATCCTGGAGCCTATCATTAGAAACATAAAAATCAGCCATTCATAGTTGATCATCATCATCCAAATCAGTAACTCCTTTTCTCTGCTTTCTGACCTGTTTTGTTCCCATAGCCTTCATCCCTCTCATGTCTATACATTCCAAAAAAGGTTTGCTCGGTTTTTTCAGAACTTGAAATGCTGTGATAAAAGATAAACTAAAAATTGCATTAAAACATGTCCTAACTGGTTTATTCTGTCATGAAGGATGATTGACTACTACCCTCCACTACTAGTTATGGAGGTCAAAGGTAAAGTCTCCATCGTTGGTAAAGTTAGGTTTGCAGTCTGTTTTAACTGTTGGACTGGTAATTTAAAGTAAATTTTCGATATAATGTTGTAATTTATCTTTGTGGTACAATATTATATGCAGATAATGATATCATTACTACCCACATCATAAGAATGAATGCAGAAAAGCGACAGAATTCAGTGGTGCTATACTTGATGTGTGCTAGCTTTGTTTAATGTTTTGATGTTATTGCAGTAAGAGGTTAAAACGCAGGAATGATGATCCTTACTGAGGTATTTGTGCATACGGAAGGAAGTACTTTACTCTTGGCAGAACATTACTGTTTCTGCTCTCTCTGTTTTCAAACTGTCTTCCACAATGTTCATTGATTACAAAGAATGTGAGCTGCATTATAACTGGGTCTGTGATGACAGCTAAATATCCCCTTCCTTCGGGTTCCTTCTGGGCACCTTTTTTGATGCGTAATAGTGATATTTTCTGGTCCCTGATGTCACTCAGTATCCAGTATTAGTTGTTCAGATTGATTCACTCACTGCAAAATAGTTGAAGTGTAATGACAAGCTGTCCAGAAATACTTCTGTTAGGTTCCTGGCTTTTCACAACTGTGAAGGATCATGTCTGTAGGCAAGAAGAAAAATCATTACAGAAAAATGTATTGGCAACAATGCCTAAAATCTCACTTTGCAGATAAAGTCAAATTATACGGGCTCTGGGTGTATTTTTATCTCCCAGTCAGGGAAGCATTTTATTAGTGAGCATTGGTACCTTTGTACAGGTGTCCAGTACCATCCAGCTCAATTTGCAAGAAAAATCCTTCTACTGTTCTGCTTGCTTTTACTTCAACATCACTAGAGTTCAGTCAGCACATCTACGGCCTTCTCTTATTGGCAACTCCTGACTGTTCAAGTGTTTCGAATCTCTCTAACTACAGTTTGCATGCAGTAACTTGTTGGTCTTAAAGTTAGACTCTGAGAACTGATGAGTTATTCTATTATGACTCATCCATTAGTGAGTTTTGAAAAAGTTCAATCTTTCACTGTAGTTCCCCAAACTTCAAAACACTCATACTGGAACAAACCTAGAAATAGACTTTTGGTTTCACATTGATTTATGTGATTAATTCATTACAGAGGAACCTTTATTATCCAAACAAAATGGGCGGGCACTATTTTGTTCGGAAAATTGATTATTCGGTTAATTGATTAGTTGCCTCTCCTCCTAAGGCTCAGAGTTTCTGAAGTTTACTTTTTCCCCGCTCTGCCTGCCTTACTCCCTCTCTCTCAGGGTTTGTTTCTGAGCAGACACACACGTGTGTAAGGGACCTGCAGCACTACTGAAGCCTCCCGCACCACATCCCCCAATCAGTTCAATCGGATTGGCACAGCGAGCACTTGCTAAGTCTGTGCCCCGTTCAGGAGACTAGACAGCAGCACAATGCGCGCAAGCCCCTGCTCCCCCCCACTCCCACCATCTGTCCCATCCCTGTCCACCTCCCCAACCCCATCCAACTCCTCCCCAGATCCTCCCCAACCTACCATCAGTTCACTCCCAACTCCCCCCCACCACACCCCCGCTTCCTGTCCGCTCCTGTAGCCCCAGCCCCCATGTCCTCCCTTCCCCCCGGGGCAGCCGGACTGGACACCAACAGTAAGCCTGCTGCTGCACTTGGGGGTTGAGCCTCACAATACCGCGTGTGCACACAGACACACAGCCACATACACAACTTTTTACTGCAAGTTCCACTTTTGTTCTGTGCAGGACAATGTTGGACAGATTATCTAGGGAAGGGGGGTTTTAGGGTACACCTCTGTGTAGAACTCCAGGGAAAGTGTGGGGAGGGAGGGCAAGAGAGAGAGAGGGAGGGCAATTGTTAGTCATTTGGAGACGGTGCCTGGGCTCCCATCGATGTCCAGGACTGTTCTCTGTAACGTTTCAGTAAGCAGCATTCACTTTTAATTATTGTAAACGAAAGGCGCGATCAGTGTTGGAAACACCTCTTTGATGTAATATTTCTCTTCAGACTTTGAGATCATCTTCAGATAATCTGACATTTGGGTAAATGATATTCGGATAATGGCGGTTCCTCAGTAATCGGAAAATCAACCTGACATGATGCTTCCCCTTGTAACAGAGGAACACTAATATCATTAACAAGAGTTGGGATGCAATGTAGGATATGGAAAGGTGAGGTTTTGTGAATATACACACAATGGGAGGGGGAGATGATGGCCTGGTGGTATTATCACCAGACTATTAATCCAGAACCTCAACTAATGGGGACCTGAGTTCAAATTCTGCCACAGCAGATGGTGGAATTTGAATTCAGTTCAAATAAAAAAAACATCTGGGATTAATGATGACCATGAGACCACTGAACATTGTCAGGAAAACCATCCCATCTGGCTCCCTAATGTCCTTCAGGAAAGGAAACGGCCATCCTCACCTTGTCAGACCTACATGTAACTCCAGACCCACAGCAATGGTTGACCCTCAGTTGCCCTATCAAATTGCTTAGCAAGACATGCAGTTGTATCAATCGCTACAAGGTCTCAGCAAAGAAATAAAACTGGAGGGATCACCTGGCATCTACCTAAGCAATGGAAAAGATGACAGCAGAACAGCCCCATGACCCTTTCTCTCTGACTAGCCAAGAAACAGCCTGACACTGTCACACTCACGGAATCATACCTTTCAGACAATGTCCCAGACACCACCATCGCCATCCCTGGATATGTCCTGACCTACTGGCAGGACAGACCCAGCAGAGATGGTGGCACAGCGGGCACTGTCTGGAGTGAGTTGCCCTGGGAATCCTCAACATTGACACAGGACCCCACAACGTCATGTTGTTTCAGGTTAAACATAGGCAAGGAAACCTCCTTCTGATCACCACGTACTGTCCTCCCTCAGCTGAACAACATTTGGAGGACACACGGAGGTGGCAAGAGAGTACTCTGGGTGGGGTATTTCAATGTCCACCACCAAGAGCGGCTTAACAGCAGCACTACTAATCAAGCTGGTCAGGTCCTAAAGGACATAGCGCTAGTCTGGGACTGCAGCAGGTGGTGAGGGAACTAACAAGGGAAAAAATATTCTTGACCACATCCTCACCAATCTGTCCGCTGCAGATGTATCTGTCCATGACAGTATCGGTAAGAGTGACCACTGCACAGTCCTCATGGAGACAAAGTGCCGCCTTCACATTGAGAATGCCCTCCATCGTGTTGTGTGGCACTATCACCGTGTTAAATGGGACAGACTTCAAACAGATCAAGCAACTCAAGGCTGGGCATCCATGAGGCGCTGTGGGCCATCAACAGCAGCAGAACTCTACTCCAGCACAATCTGTAACCTCATGGCCTGGTATCCCCTACTCAACCATTACTTTCAAGCCTGGGGTTCACTGGAGAGTGCAGGAGGGCATGCCAGGAGCAGCACCAGGCAGACCTGAAGGTGAGATGTCAACCTGTTGAAGCTACCAACTTGCGAAACAGTATAAACAGCAAGTGACAGACAGAGGTAAGCGATCCCATAACCAACAGATCAGGTCTAAGCTCTGCAGTCCTGCCACATCCAGTCATGAATGGTGGTGGGCAATTAAACAACTCACTGCAGCAGGAGGCTCCACAAATATCCCCATCCTCAATGATGGAGTGGCCCAGCACATCAGGGCAAAAGATAAGGCTGAAGCTTTTGCAACAACCTTCAGCCTGAAGTGCCAAGTGGATGATCCATCTCAGCCTTATCCAGTGGTCCCCAGCATTACAGATACCAGTCTCCAGCCAATTTGATTCACTCTGCGTGATATCAAGAAATGGTTGGAGGCTCTGGGTTCTCAAAGGCTATGGCTCCTGACAACATTCTGGCAATAGCAATGAGGTCTTCAAAACTCGCTGCTCCCTGAGCGAAGCTGTTCCAGCAGAGTTACAACACTGGCATTTACTAGACAATGTGGAAAATTCCCCAGGTATGTCCTGTACACAAATATCAGGACAAATCCAACCTGGCCAATTACCACCCCATCAGTCTACTCTCGATCGACAGGAATGTAATGGAAGAGATCATCAACAGTGCTATCAAGCAACATCTGCTCAGCAATAACCTGCTCAGTGACACCCAGTTTGGGTTCCACCAGAGTCACTCAGCTCCTGATCTCATTACAGCCTTGGCTCAAACATGGACAAAAGAGCTGAATTCCAGAGGGGAGGGGAGAGGGACAGCTGCATTCGACCAAGGAGCCCTGGCAAAACTGGAATAAGTGGGTATCAGGGGACAAACTCTTTGGTGGTTTGGAGTCACACCTGACACATGAGAAGATGGTTGTGGTTGTTTGAGGTCAATTATCTCAGCTGCAGGACATCTCTGCAGGAGTTCCTCAGGGGAGTGTCCTAGGTGAAGCAGTCTTTGGCTGTTTCACCAATGACCTTTCCTCCATCATAAGGTCAGAAGTGGGGATGTTTGCTGATGATTGTCCAGTATGCAGCACCATTCTGGACTCCTCAGAAACTGAACCATTCCATGTTCAAATGCAACAAGATCTGTTCAATGTCTAGGCTTGCGATGACAAGTGGCAAGTAATGTTTGTGCCACACAAATGCCAGGCAATGACCATCACCAATAAGAGACAATCTAATCAGCGCTCCTTGACATTCAATGGTGTTACCACCAAGCGATCCCCAACTGGACTCGCCACATAAACACAATGGTTCCAAGAGTAGGTCAGAGGCTAAGAATACTGTGGTGAATAACCCACTTCTTGAGTGCCCAAGCCTGCCCATTATCTACAAGGCACAAGTCAGGAGTATATTGGAATACTCCTCCTTTGCCTGGATGGGTGCAGCCCCAATGACACTGGAAGTTTGACACCATCCAGGCAAAGCTGAAAATGTGTTACTGGAAAATCGCAGCAGGTCAGGCAGCATCCAAGGAACAGGGGAATCGATGTTTCAGACATAAGCCCTTCTTCAGGAATGAAGAAGGGCTAATGCCCGAAAGGTCGATTCTCCTGTTCCTTGGATGCTGCCTGACCTGCTGCGCTTTTCCAGCAACACATTTTCAGCTCTGATCTCCAGCATCTGCAGCCCTCACTTTCACCATCCAGGCAAAGCCTGCTTGAATGGCACCATATCCAGATACATTCACTCCCTTCACAACCGACACTCAGTACACACTACTGCTACTATATAGAAAATGCACTGCAGAAATTCACCAAAATCCTTAGACAGCAACTTCCAAACCCACACTCACTTCCATCCAGAAAGACAAAGGAACACCGCACCCATTAGTTCCCCTCCAAGCCACTCACCATCCCAGCTTGGAAATATAACACTATTCCTGGAAATCCCTCCCGAAGGACAGTGTGGTCTACAGTCAGCACATGGACTGCAGCGGGTCATAAAGGCAGTCACTGCTCAAGGGCAACGAGGGATGCGCATGATTGGTGACCCAGTCAGTGATGTCAATAATTCATGAATGAATCAATAAATGTGTTGCTTTGACAAAGAGATTTGTGAACTTTGTTCCCCTGAAGTCATTATGCAAATTTATGTTATTGTGACAAGTAACAAGATGAAATAAAAATCCAGTTTTTAACTTGGTAAGTGCCAATTGTTTGGAAAAAGTGAATTCCTGAGGTTACACAAGGATGATGTGTGCTGGATGATCTTGGGAGAAGATTTCATTCACCTGGGACTAGAGTTTCTTATCATGTCTCATTGATATATACCCCTCCATGTTTGACTTCCACCCATCTGAAGGGTAATGTATTTGTCAACTTGGGCAAACTGGTCACCAGGACGATGCTTAATCCTCTCGTGAACCGGTAAAGTGGAAACCATTACAAATTTCTACTGCAGGCTGTGTCCTTTTACGTGGCCTTGCAAGAGGTGGCCGGATAATTCATCCCATCCCAGATTTAAAGTCAGCACTTGTCATAATGGAGTCCCAGCAGTTTTGCAGGTTACGGAACATGGAAGAACATAGAACATAGAACATTACAGCGCAGTACAGGCCCTTTAGCTCTCAATGTTGCGCCGAACTGTGAAACCAATCTGAAGCCCATCTAACCTACACTATTCCATTCTCGTCCATATGTCTATCCAATGACCATTTAAATGCCCTTAAAGTTGGCGAGTCTACCACAGCTACAGGCAGTGGGTTCAACGCCCCTATGACTCTGAATAAAGAAACTACCTCTGACATCTGTCCTATGTCCATCACCCCTCAATTTAAAGATATGTCCCCTCGTGCTAGCCATCGCCATCCAAGGAAAAAGGCTTTCACTCCTGTTACTCCTTCCAAAGTGAATCACCTCACACTTTTCCACATTAACCTCCATTTGCCACCTCTCAGCTCAGCTCTGCAGCTTATCTGTGTCCCTCTGTAACCTACAACATCCTTTGCCACTATCCACAACTCCACCAACCTTAGTGCCATCTGTAAATTTACTAACCCATCCTTTTACACTCTCATCCAGGTCATTTATAAAAATGACAAACAGCAGTGGCCGTAAAACAGATCCTTGTGGTACACCTCTAGTAACTGAACTCCAGGATGAACATTTCCCATCAACCACCACTTTCTGTCTTCTTTCAGCTAGCAATTTCTGATCCAAACTGCTAACCCATCCTCAATCCCATGACGCTGTATTTTGTGCAATAGCCTACCGTGGGGAACCTTATCAAACGCCTTACTGAAATCCATATACACCACATCAACCACTTTACCCTCATCCACCTGTTTGATCACTTCTCAAAGAACTCAATAAGGTTTGTGAGGCATGACCTACCCTTCACAAAACCATGTTGACAATCCCTAATCAACTTACTCCTCTCTAGATGATTATAAATCCTATCTCTTATAACCTTTTCTACTTTCACACTCTCCAGAGTTACTAACACCACCTCCTTGTGAACCTCAATCCCGTCTAGTCTAGTAGCCTTCTTGACAACAGTATTCTCCTTGACAACATTGTCTTTTTAGCGCTTCTCCTATCTTTTCTGATTCCATGCACAACTTCCCACAACTATCCTTGATTGGCCCTAATCTTACTCTTGTCATTCTTTTATCCCTTATATACCTATAGAAAGCTTTAGAGTTTTCCCTGATCCTATCTGCCAATGACTTCTCATTCCCCTCCTCGCTCGTCTTGACTCTCTTTTTCGATATTTCCCGACTACCTTGTAACTCTCCATCACCCTAACTGAGCCTTCACGTCTCACCCTAACATAAACCTTCTTCCTCTTGACAAGAGGTTCAACTTCTTTAGTAAATCATGGCTCCTGCGCTTGACCACTTCCTCTCTGTCTGACAGGTACACACTTATCAAGGACACACAGTAGCTGTTCCTTGAATAAGCTCCACATGTCTATTGTGCCCATCCCTTGCAGTTTCCTTCACCATCCTATGCATCCTAAATCTTGTCTAATCCCATTGTAATTGCCAATCCCCCAGCTATAACTCTTGCCTTGAGGTATATACCTATCCCTTTCCATCGCTAAAGTAAACATAACTGAATTGTGGTCACTATCACCAAAATGCTCACCTTCCTCCAAATCTAACACCTGGTTGGGTTCATTATCCAGTACCAAATCTAATGTGGCCTTGCCCCTTGTTGGCCTGTCTACCTACTGTGTCAGGAAACCCTCCTGCACGCATTGAACAAAAACTGACCCATCTAAAGCACTTGAACTATAGTATTCCCAGTCAATATTTGGGAAGTTAAGTTTCCCATAACATCTACCCTGTTACTCTCGCTCCTATCCAGAATCGTCTTTGCTATCCTTTCCTCTATATCTCTGGAACTATTTGGAGGCCTATAGAAAACTCCCAACAGGGTGACCTCTCCTTTCCTGTTTCTAATCTCAGTCCACACTACCTCAGTAGAGGAGTCCTCAAACGTCCATTCTGCCACCGTAATACTGTCCTTGACCAATAGTGCCACACCTCCCCCCTCTTTTACCACCTTGCCTGTTCTTACTGAAACATCTAAATCTCGGAATGTGCAACAACCATTCCAGTCCCTGCTCTATCCAAATGGCCACAACATCGAATCCCAGGTACCAACCCATGCTGCAAGTTCACCCACCTTATTCCGGATGCTCCTGGCGTTGAAGTAGACACACTTCAAACCAACTTCTTGCGTGCTGGTGCCCTCTTGTGACCCTGAAACCTTGTTTCAGACCTCGCTACTCTCAATCTCTGCTATACTCGAACTACAATTTAGGTTCCCATCCACCTGCTCAATTAGTTTAAACCCACCTGAAGAGCATTAGCGAATTCCCCACCCAGGATAATGGTACCCCTCTGGTTCAGGTGGAGACCATCCTGTTTGTAAGAGGTCCCACCTACCTCAGAATGAGCCCCAATTGTCCAAGAATCCAAAACTCTCCCTCCTGCACCATCCCGTGTGTTCAACTCCTCTCTCTCCCTATCCCTTGCCTTGCTAGCACGTGGCACAGGCAACAAACCAGAGATAACAATGTTATTTGTCCTAGCTCCCTGAATTTCTGCTTTAAATCCCCATCTCTCTTCCTACTTATGTCATTGTGCCTATGTGAATCATGTGATGCTGGAAAAGCACAGCAGGCCAGGCAGCATCCGAGGAGCAGGAGAATCGACGTTTCGGGCATAAGCCCTTCTTCAGGAATTCCTGAAGAAGGGCTTATGCCCGAAACGTCGATTCTCCTGCTCCTCGGATGCTGCCTGGCCTGCTGTGTTTTTCCAGCATCGCATTTTTCAACTCTGATCTCCAGCATCTGCAGTCCTCACTTTCTCCTATGTGAACCATGACTTGTTTGGGATCTTGATGTGTTGAGCACACAGCTCGAAAATTTGGGCTAATAGACACAGACCAGGAGTAGCTTCTCGGGGTGGTAAATGGGGGCAAACAGCATCAATTTTCCCAAGCTATGTCTCTCATTCCATGCTTAGCCAAATGAATCTGCATTAAGTTGGACCATTTTTAAATTACTGCAAGACAGAGTGATGACGTCAGAGAGGGAGTCATCAAGTCTTTTCTGCATGGACTAAAAGCCCTTTGGCCCATCAGTCTGCAGCAGTCATCAAGCATCTATCTAATAGTTGAATCACGTTTTCCAGCACTTGGTCCATATCATTGTAGATATTTCTGATCAACCTGTTCAGAAATGTCATTACAGGTGGGTCTTGAACTGGGGCCACCTGGCACAGAGGTAGAGACATTACCACTGTGTTACAAGAGCCCCTCCCATATCCTTGTATACTTTCATGTGTTCATCTAACTAATTCTTAAATGACTTGAGGGTTTCAGATTCTACTACTCATTCAGGTCATGGGTTCCATGCAAGGTTTGCCTCTGGGAATTTGTGCTACATCATGTGTGAAAGATTATCTTCTGAAATACTCACTAGTTGCGTGGAATTGTAATTTCTTTGCTGTGAGTTTTTTTTTATTTGCTCAGTTGTTTTTGGCATTGTTTGGTGTCTCACACGTGTTGTTGGATTACCAAGGCAGAAACTTACACTGGGAGTAAGTTCCACCTCTGACAGAATTCATTTATAATTCTCATTTCACTTGTCGCGTTTTCGCTTCCTGTGGCCAGCTTTATTTCCTTCCACATTGAGCTGTCCCCCACCTTCCTATCCCCAGGACAAGATAGTTTCAATCCTCTTTGACAGCATTTACAAATCTCCCTGTGAGGAAATTAGTCATTACTCTGTCAAGATATAATCCTGATGTGGAGGAGCTGGTGTTGGACTGGGGTGTACAAAGTTAAAAATCACACAACACCAGGTTATAGTCCAACAGGTTTATTTGGAAGCACTAGCTTTCAGAGCGCTGCAGTTTCATCAGGTAGCAAGTGAGACAGGGTCATAGGACTCAGAATTTACAGGAAACAGTCAGTGTCATACAACTGATGTGATGTACGGAACAAACCTAGATTGCTGTTAAGTCTTTAACCACTTATAATGGGGCTGCAGATTTCAATTCATTAATATGTAAATCTCAGAATTTCTTTCAAGTCACAGCCATGAGATAACTTAAGGTTCTATCAGTATATAAAAAAAAAGTAACATCTCAGCTCAGACAATGCATTAGAGGTGTGAGGTTAGAGTCTGTCTGTATCCCAACTTTGAATCAGACTGGTTCTATTTATAAGAAGGTATAAAATGTCACATGGGCTGACTGCCTGTAGATTGTTTTCTGAACAAAATAGAATGTGACTGCAAACACAATTCTGCAAATGCAAGTTCACCCCATAGACTTATTTGTGTGTGTGCGTGTGAGAGAGAGAGAGAGAGAGAGGAGAGTGCATGGGAGAGAGTACACACAGGTGTAAAACCCTGTGAGAGGGTCACTGTGTGTATGAGAGAGGGTGTATGTGAGTGTGACTGTGTGAGTGAGTGTGTGTGAGGGTGTATAGTTAGTGGGGTCACCTGTAATGGAACACAAACCCAAGATCCCAGTTGAGGCTGTCTGCATTGGTACTGAACCTGACTATCAACCAGTGAAATGGAACTCATACTGCAGAAAACCTCCTGAGGAAATTGTGTGTTCATTTTATTCCAACCAAAAGATTACCACAAAAGGTACCACCACATTATTGGAAAAACCACAATAGTTGTACTGAATCATGCTAAATTACCTGTGAAAATCATTTGTGAAATGCTCACTGTAATAGCATTGAATTGTAATTTCTTTCCTGTGAACATCCTTGATTTGCTTCATTGTAATCAGCGTCGTTTGGTATCTCACATATTTGTATTTCTTAACAGGTATTAACAAAAAGACAAATTGAAGTAAGAAACTTTCTATGATATCGAGTTTCCAATTGGGTGACTTATTGCTGGCGGTAATTTGAGATCCTGTTTTGCAGGAATTTCGTTTTTCATGGTTGAGCAGGAACTGCAGCCTGTTACTGTCAGGATGTTGCATTAAGAGTTTTTAATACTTACTAATCTGGTTCCAAAAGAGGGGAAAGAGAAAACTGCGAGATTGCAATTTTGTTTTGATTGCTAGGGTGGCAACAAGACTAGTGCAATGAAGGAACAAATTACTGCAGGGAAATAAATTCAATTCAATCTGTACTGAAAACAACTAATGCTGGAGATCACAGCGGGTCAGGCAGCATTCATGGAGAGAGAGCAAACTAACATTTCGAGTCTAAATTACTTCATCAGAGCTGACATGAAGTGTCGAGGGGGCAGCATTGTTGCAATAGTGATGGTGGGGGAGGGGGATGTTTAGAGTGCTGGGGAGAAAGGGTGTTGATAGTTCAGGTTCTTTCTCCCTTAGCACTCCCAATACTCCATCCCCCACTACATCCCTCCACACTTCACGTCAGCTCTGATGAAGAGTCATCTAGACTCGAAACGTTAGCTCACTCTCTCTCCAAGGATGCTGCCTGACCCGTGGCGATCTTCAGCATTTGTTCTTGTCAGTAGTGGTGCAATGAATCGGCTTTAATTCCAGTAAGCTTTCCTAACAACACCAACAGTCAGACAGAGAGTAAGGAAGGAGATTCCACCTCAGCCAGGAAACTTGTCAGTGTTCTATCCTGCGAGATGTTTTGAATGGTAAATGGTGAGTCTCCCAGGCCTCTGTGAACACTAGAGTATTTTGCCCAATACAAACACCTGGTTAATTCATTCATCCATCCTTCCCTCGCTCATTGTGTGCTGATACTTCATCCTCACCCCCTTCCCAGTTTCAGACAGTGTTGCTTTGTCCTTGCCTTTCCTCAGGGACATGGTGAAGAGGCAGATCAGAGGGACAGACAAAGCCATGCTGTTAGCATTATACTGGAGCACATTGTAGCTACCTGAGGTGAAAAGGCTCCTGGATATTAAAACTGTTGAATGAAGTGTGCATTAAGATAGCAAACATTTGTAGACACTCCCTTACAACCGGTAGACTTGAGCTTTGCTTCAATAGAGACTCTTGAGGGTTAATTTTAGCGTCCTGTGAGTGGCAAGGGTTAAAATTAGGGAAATATTTCAATTCTTTGGTTCCAGAACCATCTAAATACTCACTTCAGGCGGGTAACAGACTTAAGTATGCAAAAATCAAAGCCCTGTGATGCAGTTGGGAATCCAACAATATTGTATAATGAACGACCAATTGCAGGGACAGAGCCACGAGTGAAATCTAATGAAAACAAAATCATGACAGCATAACTCTTAAATTTTCGAGTAAGCAGGTTTGTTTTAGTGTGCACATGCTAAATAATGTTTTAAATAAAACCTTTTAATTAACTATTTTCTTCCGGTGTTCCCACACACAATGCCTACAATGAGTCAAACTTAGAAAAGCAACAATACAACATTTAAAAAGAATTTGGCTTTGATGTCAGACATTTGTACTCCATAGAAACAAATGGTTTGTTTTTAAACTTTTCAGCTGTGCAATGCTTTCATAGATACGAGATATCTCAAAGCCGGCAAAGTCAATTTTTGGTGATCCAACAGGAAGTTGAGAGAGTTGAACAATTCCACAAGGATTTGAATATTAGCCTTTCTCCTCGTGCTGTTGTAATGGGAAAAACATGCAGCAACTTATTTGTTACAGCAAGCCTTCGTAAACAGAAATATGATATTGCAAAATAGTCTCTTTGTATGTTGATTGAGAAATAAATATTGGCCAAGAGACATTGAGTAAATCCTCTGTTCTTCTTCAACGTTCTGCCAGAGAAACTCTTACTCTGTAAGAGGACAGATGGGACCCTTAGTTTTGTGTCTCATCTGAAATATAGTCTCTTCAATAGTGCAATACTCACTCACCATTCAACTGGAATGTCAACATTGGAATTCCCGGAGTGGGACATGACCATACTATCTTGTGAGTCAGTGATAAGAGTATGAATTGTGCTACAACTGCAGGTTTGTAGATATACCCAATAATGTGTTGGAGAATGAGACAGCGGAGGTAGGGAATTTAGATTTCACAATTGTGACTGGACCTCTCATATGTCAGAGTTGATCTTTCTCTGCACCTTCTCTGTAACTGTAACACAATAGAGGTGATGGGCTAATGGGGAAGTGATGGCCTAATGGTATTTTTGCTAGACTAATAATTTGGAGACTCAGGCAATCTGTGGATCTGGGTTTGAATCCCAGCAGATGATGGAATTCAGTAAAAATATGGAATTAAAAGTCTAATTATGACCATGAAGTGGAGGTATTGGGGTGGATGAAGTCACATGACAACAGGTTATAGTCCAAAAGGTTTGTTTGAAATCACAAGCTTTCAGAGCGCTGTTCCTTCATCAGGTGAAGTGATGACCATGAAATTATTGTTGATTGTCAGGAAAAGCTCATCTGGGTCACTAATGTCCTTTAAGGAAGGAATCTGCCATCCTTAACTGGTCTGGCCTACATGAAACTCCAGGGTAATTAGGGATGGGCAAGAAATGCTGACCTAGTCAGTGATGCTCACATCCTGTGATTGAATTAAAAAAATTCTGCACTCTGTTCTATTACCCTGACTTTACAGATGCCCGCATGTGAGGTGTGATTTGTCTGGATAGCACACATTGCAATACTTCTCACTGTATCTCAGTACATGCAACAATGATAAATCAAATCAAATTTGTGCATTCAAAATTTGCTAGCATATAAAAAACAGCAGAGAGACCATGAAACACATTGCTAATAAGTTTTGCCTTAGAGCATTTGTTTTGACAGTTACATATTCTGAACAAAATTCTGTTATAATCTAAGTGTTAGAAGAAAGAAATCTGCAAAATGAATAAACAATATCTTCTATTCCAAACCTGTAAAGCCAGTGTTCCAACAGACATTAGTTTGGTTAGTTGTGTTTGTGAAATTTATTCAGGTATTTTTTTAAAAGGTGTTAATCCTTTAAAAGGGATTGTTTCTCTTAAAGCTGGTGGTGAGAGTACTGGGGGAGGAGGGATATCTCATACAGACATGACTTTGTGCCCTACTGTGTCCTCCTTTTGAAGATGAAGAGCACGTGTAATTGAAGTTAGGGATGGTCAGCATTGTGACTGAGCACAGTGCAGAGATGCTAAAATAAAGCTTAGGCTTGCTTCACCGTAACCTCAAAAGCATCCCTCGTCATCATGAAATATTGGGTACAATCCAGTTTTACTTTACAGATGCCCGCTTTAGGGAATCAGCCACAATGGATGTGATTTTACATTTCAGAATCATAAGATTTTGGAACTCTTGTAGTCCAAATAATTACAAAATGCTGCCTGACCCGCTGTGCTTTTCTAGCACCACACTCTTCAACTTAGAGGGAAATGGGCCAATCGCAGGCAGTTTAGTTTAGGAATATGGTTGGTGTGGATGAGTTGGACCGAAGGGTCTGTTCTGTGTTTTATGACTCTATACTGAGCTAAAGTGGAGAAGCAATAGTGGGAGGGTAACATCAATGTCCCGCTGTGCACAATGGGAGGGGAACATCAATGTCCCACTGTGTACAATGGGAGGGGAACATCAATGTCCCACTGTGCACAATGCAAGGAATGAGATAATTGCACAACGAACGACCCCATTCCCCTGCCATCATGTTGTACACTGAGCTCCTCTGCCTAGGTCTATATTGTTTAATCCAAGAATACAGAATATACCACGTAAACCATTTTGACAATCTTTGTACCGGTGACATTCTGAGACTACAGGCTCAGACTTCTATTCAACTACATGAGAAATTCCTGAAATTTTTTTCATTAACTTCACAACTTCTGCAAAGTGCTTTTTCATGACTCCTCAAAACCATTGCTGTGTGGACTGTCATGGTCCTGATGGTAATTTAGCTCTGGTGAGGACTGGTTAGATTTTGATGCAGTTTGCTGTTTCCAGGGGAGTCTGGCCCAGATTAATTTGAGGCACCATGGACAAGTATTTGAGGAGGAAAAGCAGAGAAAAGGCCTTGTGTGATACTTTGGACAGTTAGAGCTTTGCACTTCCACAGAACAGTGGAAGGCCAAATGTTATTGTAGTGCATGAGTGATCCCTTCAAAATAGTTTATTTTGTTCACAATGGTGGAGTCTGAATCTTCATGAGAATTCTTCAGCTTTCAGACAAGTTGCAAAAACCGGTGATCATGAATGAACACAAAATATTGGGGGTGATATTGGGGGTGCTGGAAATCGGAAACAAATCCAGAGAGTGCTGGAGCAAGTCAGCACGTCTGTCAGCATCTGTGGAGAGAAAAACAGAGTGAACATTTTGAGTCTGGTATGATCCTTCTTCCTTTTTAATGCTTTACAACACTCAACATTATCTCTGCTTTGCTCTGCACAGATGTTGCTAGTTCTACTGCGTTTGTCTAACATCTTATGTGTTTATTCTGGTGATAATTAATCATTGCCAAGACCTGGTCACCTCTCAGGTTTCCATTGGGGAATTGGAAATGGGGCTGTGTGGTTAGAGAGGGAGTCTCTATGAGGCTTTTGAGTGTCTCCAAGGTTGTAATACTGAAAGTTTTGTACTGCCTTGTTGCATCATTTGCATGAGATCTAAATACTTCCCCTTGATCTGCCTACATTCTGGAGATACTAACATGTGCTTTCTAACATTCTTGAGTTCTGGAGAAGGGTCCCTGGACCTGAAACGTTAACTCTGAGTGTTCTCCACATATGCTGCCAGGCCTGCTGAGATTTTACAGCAATTTGCAGATCCGTTGGATGCATGGGCAGAAAAATGGCAGATGGAGTTTAATCCAGACAAGTATGAGGTGATGCATTTTGGAAGGCCATGTACAGGTGGAAATTATACAGTGAATGGCAGAACCCTTAGGAGAATTGATATGCAGAGAGATCTGGGTACACAGATCACTGAAGGTGGCAGTGCGGGTAGATAAGGTAATAAAAAAAAGCTTGTCATCATTGGAAGGGGCATTGAGTATAAGGCTAGACAAGTTATACTGCAGCTTTATAAAACTTTAGTTAGGCCGCACTTGGAATATGATGTACAGTTCTGGTCACCATCCTACCAGAAGGATGGGGATGCTTTGGAGAAGGTACAGAAAGGTTTACCAGAATATTGCCTGGTCTGAGGGATTTTAGCGATGAAGAAAGGTTGGACAGACTGGGTTTGTTTTCAATGGAACACAGGGGGTTGAGGAGCGACCTGATAGCAGTTTATAAGATTGTGAATGGTATGGATAGAGTGGAAAGTAGGAGGCTTTTTCCCAGGATGGAGGGGTCAGTTACTAGGGGACACACAAGGGGGAGTTTAAAAGAGATGTATGAGGCAGGTTTTTCACACAGAGGGTGGTGAGTGCCTGGAACGCGCTGCCAGCGGAGGTTGGGGGAACCAGACACAATAGCAGCATTCAAGAAACACCTGGACGGATACATGAATGGGAAGGGAATAGAGGGATACGGATCCTGTAAGGGAAGACAGCTTTAGTGTGGAAGGGCAGAAAGTGTGGGCACAAGCTTGAAGGGCCGAAGGGCCTGTTCTTTGTTCTGGTTTTGTTTCAGATTTCTAGCATCAGCAGATCTTGTAGGGGAGTTTTTATTTGCTTTCTAGACACTGGCTTCCTTGAATTGAATTGAATTGCTTCCTTGAAAGCCCTGGGAGCTGGTGCGTACGGGGGAAAAAGGCACTAACAATTCAGTTCCACAATCTCCTTGGGATATAAATCCCAAACCAGTCAGCAGCAGCTGGCTACAAGCAAGCCTTCAGCAAGGTAGGCTCTGTTTTGTTTGGAAATTCTGTTCATAATTGCATCACTTTGACTAGCTGCTGTGCAGCCCAGAGTGGCAATGGGCAGCTGTCAAACTCTTCTGTATTTAGAATGCAGAAGCACAAGTGAAACTGCTCATTTCTATTTTAAGGATGGAGCTTGGGCTAGACTAGTTTTTCAATAGTGGGCAAATTCAACAAATATGCATAAATTGATTGAGAAGGCTGAGTGACAGAAGGTGGAAATGTTATTAGGCACAACACAGCTGTGAAGGTAGCCCCTAAAGTTTTGGACGCTAATCTTAAATTGGTGTGTCAGATTGTAGTGCCTGGATGAGTTGGACCGAAGGGTCTGTTTCTGTGCTGTGCAATTCTATGACTCTGTGACTAAGTATAAATAAAATGCTTCAACTGGAAGGTGTGTTTGGAGCCTTGGACAGTGTGGAGGGAAGAGCTGAGTGGATAAGTGTTACACTTTCAGTGATTGTCTTGAGGCAGTGAGAATGTGCTAGTAGTGATAGAGAAGTGGACTAGGCTGGTGTGGAGGAAATGCCTCCCTATGGAATGCCCATTTACATGCAGCTATCGCATAGTTATTTTTTCACAAAGGCTGATTTGAAACAGTACTGTGTGAGTTTATTTCTGTTGACACTTTAGATTAGATTATTAGATTAGATTAGATTACATTACAGTGTGGAAACAGGCCCTTCGGCCCAACAAGTCCACACCGCCCCGCCGAAGCGCAACCCACCCATACCCCTACATTTACCCGTTACCTAACACTACGGGCAATTGCCCGTAGTGTTAGGTAAGGGGTAAATGTAGGGGTATGGGTGGGTTGCGCTTCGGCGGGGCGGTGTGGACTTGTTGGGCCGAAGGGCCTGTTTCCACACTGTAATGTAATCTAATCTAATCTAATAATCTAATCTAAAGTGTCAACAGAAATAAACTCACACAGTACTGTTTCAAATCAGCCTTTGTGAAAAAATAACTATGCGATAGCTGCATGTAAATGGGCATTCCATAGGGAGGCATTTCCTCCACACCAGCCTAGTCCACTTCTCTATCACTACTAGCACATTCTCAAGTAGTGTGTGAATTCAAAACTAGCCGCAATTAAAATGGGCTTGTGCAACCTTTCAGTTACTTGATAGTAAGCAGTTCATGGTGCACACCAGAAATGTATCTTATAGTAAGTTCCAAATTATGATGGTAGATAAGACAAGTGAGTTAAGGGTACGGATTTACATATGAAATTTTGACGTTGTTGCCATCACAGAAAGATAGCGCAGGGATTTTGGGGAATAAGAGCTTCAGCAGGATCAAAGTGGATGTAAAGGAGGAGATAGGGTGACATTATTAATGAATGAGTCAGTTACTGCAGGAAGGAGGGAAAGTATCTTGCAAGGGTCTTCAAATCAGTCTTTATGTGTTAAACTCGGGAATACAAAAGAGGCAGTCACATTGCTAGGAGTGGACTATAGAACCCCAAATAGCCAGCAGGTAATACAGGAACACATATAGAGAATTCACTGATGGATGGAAAGATAGTAACAGGGGAGTTATTTTAGGGGATTTCAACTTCCCAATATTAATTGGGATACACATAGTGTAAAGGGTTGAGAGGGGCCAGATTTCTTGGAAGGAGAGTTTTTTATATCAATGTGTAGAAGATTGAATAAGCAACGCTGCAGTGCTGGACCGAAGCCAGGGCAATGAAGCCCTGCCGTGATTGAGGCAGTAGTGGAGCTAGGATGTCCTGGCCGGCCTACAGTGGGGTCCTCTGGTTATTGGCGAGGTGGAAGCAATGGAGCTGGGGACCTCTGGTTTTTGGGGTGAGTGTGCAGTCAGCGGCATCACTGAAGAAGGGAGGGCACCTCAAGTGGGGTGATCCCTACGTTGGTGGGTCTGAGGGTGAGGTAGTGGAGGTCTCTCTCTTTCAGTTACTTTAGATGAGGTGCTGGCTTAGACTAGCTCAGAAGGACTATTATTCTGAACTTCTTATTTCTCTGTATTTTTTCCAGTTTGTTCCTTTGATCTGTAACGCTGAACTTTTCATCTCTTTTCTAATTTTTTTTGCCTAAGAATTTGATTTTAAGTATCTTTG
The DNA here is from genome assembly GCF_004010195.1 of Chiloscyllium plagiosum. Lineage (NCBI taxonomy): Eukaryota > Metazoa > Chordata > Chondrichthyes > Orectolobiformes > Hemiscylliidae > Chiloscyllium > Chiloscyllium plagiosum. The sequence goes on from NC_057713.1 coordinate 133,558,805, forward strand.
TATTTAAGATGGTGAAGTAAAGTTTAAATGTTTCACTGTCACTCAGTTGAGTGCATGTGACAATAAAGCTAATTCAATTCAGTTCACAATATGGTCTCCTCTACATTGGGCAGATAAAGCTCAGGTTGGGTAACTATTTGGCAGAACACCTACACTCTGTCCACAATAATGACCTTGCGCTTCCAGTTACCTGCCACTTTAACCCCCCACCCTGTTCCCTGGCCAATGTCTCTGACTCAGGCTTGCTGCAGTGCTCCAGTGAAGCTCAGTCCAAGCTGGAAGAACAGCATCTCATTTTCTGCTTCGGAACCCTGCAGCCCTCCAGATGCAATGTCGAATTTAATAATTTCGGAGCCTGAGCATCTTCTCCCTTATCCTTACCCCAACCCCCACATGGACTGCAATCACAAAACAGCCCACTGTTAACCAGTGATGGTCCCCATGAGCAGACATTCATTCTCCCAGGCTGATCATTATCCACTTCATTATCTGTCCAACTGTTTCCTGCTCTCAGCTCCATCTCCACCTCTCCCCCTCCCCCACCCCATCTTCAACACATACGCCAGCTTGTTCCCAGCTATCATCGGTTCTGAAGAAGGGTGACTGGATCTGAAACTTTAACTCTATTTCTCTCCACAGATACTGCCCGATCTGCTGAGTGTCTCCAGCAATTTCTGTTTCTGTTTCTGATTTCCAGCATTCACAGTTCTTTGGTTTCTTTCACTAAAGAATTGTAAATGGTCATCATTTACATCAACTACAAAAGAAGGATTCTGGCATATGGTTCTGCACAACACTCTGTTTAATGCCACCCTGTACAAAGCAGCTGTTGAGACAGGAAAGAGACGTAAAACCGTAAACATTCACTTCCTTTACAACCGACGCACACTGGCAGCAGGAAGGACACCTATCAGACACGCTGCTGGGTCCCACCCTATCTCCTCCGACAGCAGCCTGCACCCTCTAGCACCTGGAAAAATGAGATGTATGGGCAAAGTACCACCTGCAAATTCCCCTCCAAACCCCACACCATCCTGACTTGGAATGAATTTGCCGTTCGTTCACTGTCTCTGAAGGGGGTGAAGGTTGGGGAGTTGGTTCACTCAGTGGGCTGGGGGGCTGCTTTGTGAAGCAGTGTGATGCCTACAATGTGGGTTCAACTCCCATCATCAGCTGAGATTTCCATGAGTGAGTCTCCTTCCCAACCTCTCCCCTCGCCTGAGGTGTGGTGACCCTCAGGTTAAAGTGCCATCAGTCAGCTCTCTCTCTCTCTTATGAAAGAGCAGCCCTATGGTCCAGTCAGACTATGGGGACTTTACCCTGGGTTAAAATCCTGCAACTTCCTCCCTTCCTGTGTGTATATCTCCAGTCCATGGACCCCTGTAGTTTTGGAAGGTAACTCCCCACTACCTTCTCCAGTGATACCGACTTCCTTTGAAATAATTTTTTAAGATTTGGAAAGAAGATGGTGAAGCCAAGCATGATGCAAGATGCCTCTCGCTGTAATTTGGAATTGCGTCACAAATGCCACATCTTAACATTAAGATGGTGTGGTGAAAGGGTTAAAATTATGTCCCAATACATGTGTGAATCTTATTATGAATATGTTACCGGAATGGAAGGTGTTGCTTAGTCTTGCCCTGTTGTTCGCATGAATGTTTAGATCTCGAAAGAGTATATAAGCTGGGAAAGTCCCCAGTTCGGTAGAGTCTGCTCCGGGTTACGTTTAACCGCCGAGCGTGGGTTGTTGGCAACCGCTCTACGAGAACTGACGGCTCCCAGTTCCGGTAACACGTAGAGTGAGTATAAACCAGACCCGTTGTAAGTACGAGACCTGGTTGAGGCGACGCTGCGGGGAATAAAATACTCATATTCTAGCAAACTCGTCTCTTAGTTCTTTTCTCCTGGTCTGTGTCAGACTACTCTCCTGCGAACCCGATCCTTGAGAATTTATAAAACAGATGGTGGTGGAGCTTTTATAAATTCATTCATAGGATGAGGGCGTTGCTGGCTAGGCAGTATTTATTATCCATCCCTAATTACCCAGAGGGCAGTTGAGAGTCAACCACATTGCTGTGAGTCTAGAGTCACATATAGGCCAGACCAGGTAAAGTTGGCAGATTCCTTCCCTAAAGGACATTAGTAAACCAGATGGGTTTTTTCAATAATCAACAAGGGATTCGTGGTCAACATTAGACTCTGAATTCCAGATTGTTTTTAAAGATTTAAACTCCCCAATCTGCTGTGGCAGGATTTGAATCTGGGTCCCCAGAACATTGAATTGTATTCAATTGAATTCCATTCAATATTCTGGGGACCCAGATTCAAATTGAATTGAATTGAATTGAATTTATTGTCACGTGTACTGAGGCACAGTGAAAAGCTTTGTCTTGCGAGCAATACAGGCAGATCACCGAGTTAAGTGGCATAGATAAGTAAATAATAGGTAAACAGCAGCAAAAACAAAACACAGGTACAGGCGAATGTTAAGAGTTTGTGAGTCCATTCAGTATTCTAACAGCAGTAGGGTAGAAGCTGTTATGAAACTGGCTGGTGCATGTGTTCAGGCTTCTGTACCTTCTCCCCGATGGTAGAGGTTGTAGAAAAACATTGCCAGGGTGGGATGGATCTTTGAGAATGCTGGCGACCTTTCCTTGACAGCGGGCCTGGTAGATGGATTCCATAGATGGGAGGTTGGCCTTTGTGATTGTCCAGGCCGCGTTCACCACTCTCTGTAACTGTCTCCGATCTTGAATGGTACAGTTACCATTCCAGGTAGTGATACACCCAGACAGAATGCTCTTGATGGCGCAGCTATACAAGTTGGCAAGGGTATTCGCTGTCATGCCAAATTTCCTCAGCTGCCTGAGGGAGAGGAGACGTTGTTGGGCCTTTGTAACCAGTGCGTCCACATGAAGAGTCCAAGGAAGCTTGTTGTGGATGACCACTCCCAGGAGCTTGACACTCTCCACTCGTTCCACCTCTGGGCTGTTAATGCGTAGGGGGGAGGGGGGGGTGCATGGGTAACATCCTGCTGAAAGTCAATAATGAGTTCCTTGGTTTTCCCGGCATTGACAGCTAGGTTGTTCTCAGTGCACCATTTTTCCAGGTCTTCCACCTCTTCCGTCTTCCATCTGTAGTCTGTTTCATTGCCGTCTGAGATTCGACTGACTATGGTGTCATCAGTAAACTTGTAAATGGCATCAATCTGGTATTTGGCAATGCAGTCATGGGTAGACAGTGAGTACAGTAGGGATTAGTGGTGCTGGAAAAGCACAGCAGTTCAAGCAGCATCCTGCACCCACACCTCCTCCCTCACCTCCATCCAAGGCCCTAAAGGAGCCTTCCATATCCATCAAAGTTTTACCTGCACATCCATCAATGTCATTTATTGTATCCGTTGCTCCCGATGCGGTCTCCTCTAGATTGGGGAGACTGGACGTCTCCGAGCAGAGCGCTTTAGGGAACATCTCTGGGTCACCCGCACCAATCAACCACACCGCCCTGTAGCCCAACATTTTAACTCCCCCTTCCACTCAGCCGAGGACATGCAGGTGCTGGGCCTCCTTCACCGCCACTCCCTCACCACCAGACACCTGGAGGCAGAACGCCTCATCTTCCGCCTCGGAACACTTCAACCCCAGGTCATCGATGTGAACTTCACCAGTTTCCTCATTTCCCCTTCCCCCACCTCACCCCAGCTCCATTCTTGCAGCTCAGCACCGTCCCCATGACCTGTCCTACAGGCCTATCTTTTTTTTCCACCTATCCACTCCACCCTCCTCTCTGACCTATCATCTTCATCCCCTCCCCCATCCACTCATTGTACTCTTT
>NC_057713.1:133563270-133566900 GCF_004010195.1 Chiloscyllium plagiosum
GTCAGGACTTGTTGGAATAGGTGTTACGTCTCTGCTGAAATTCTGCTCAAAGCGAGCATAGAAGGCGTTGAGACGATCTGGGAGGGATATGTCATCATCTGCTATCTTGTGCTACTTCTTTCTAGAACCTGTGATGTCATTCAGTCCTTGCCATAGTCGCTGGATGTCTGTCCGGGGCTCTACTTTGGATCAATATTGGTCTTAATGGCTCTGTGAAGGTCATACTTGGATTCCTTATATTTGAGTGGGCCTCCTGATCTGAAGGCTTCACGCCTGGTTTTTAGCAAGTTCTGTTATATCCCTGATTCATCCAGGGTTTCTGTTGGGGAACACCCGGATTGACTTCATCGGTCTGCAGTCCTCCACACACTTGCTGATAAAGTCTGTGACGATGGTGGCGTACTGGCCCAAGATACCTGCAGACTGTTTGAACGTGGCCCAATCAGCCAATTCCAGACAGCACTGTAGTTAATTCTCTGCCTCCTCTGGCCAGCACTGGACCTGTATCTGTGATGGGGTCTCCTGCTTGAGCTTTTGCCTGTAAGCCGGGAGAAGAAACATAGCACTGTGGTCAGAGTTCCTGAAATGAGGGTAAGGGATGGCATCTTTCACACTGCTGTAGCAGTGGTCTAAAATGTTTGGGCCCCTGGTGGGGCAGGTAATGTTCTGGTGGTACTTGGGCAACACCTTCCTTACATTGGTTTGATTGAAGGCACCAGTCACAATAAACAGGGCCTCGGGGTGTTCCGTCTCCAGGGTGTTAGTGGTGGAGTACAGCACATCCAAAGCTTCCTCAACCTTTGCTTGTGGCGGCATGCACACAGCAGTTAGTAGAGCAGCGGGCACCAGTCACAATAAACAGGGCCTCGGGGTGTTCCGTCTCCAGGGTGTTAGTGGTGGAGTACAGCACATCCAGAGCTCCCTCAACCTTTGCTTGTGGCGGCATGCACACAGCAGTTAGTAGAGCAGCGGTAAATTCCCATGGTAGATAGAAAAGGCGGCATTTGATGGTGAGAAGTTCAAGGCTTGGGAGCAATGGCTGCCCAGGGTTGCAATGTCCATGCATCACAAATTGTTGATTAAAAAGCAAACGTCTCCACCAAGGACCCATTCCTTGGGTCTCTGGATTAACAGGCCAGTGATAATACACTGGGTCATTGCCTCCCCGTGGTAGGGCTTCTGAACCCGGGACTCGTCCACTCTCTCTGCTTTTCTTTTTCCTTTTCTTTTTCTTTTTTCTTTCCTTTCCTTTTTACTCTATCTCTCCTGGTGTTTTTTTTCCCTTTGTTCTCTCTCTTATTACCTCTTGTTGAAGAGCTTGTTCGGGGTAGTAAGCCAAGTGGGAAATCATGGCGATGGGATTGGGCCCAGTACAAGATGCAGCTGCGTTGGTGAGGATTGGCCCAAGACGGGTTCTGGCAGCAGTGGAGGTGAGTTTGGGTCGGTGTGGTACCTGGCAACATTGGTGCGGTGCAGTGAGGAGTCACAGTGGTGCTGGAGTTGGTGGAGGTGAGTTGGTGCCAAAGAGCAGGCAACTTCCATTTGAGTGGCAGCAGCAAAGGGGGCGTGTAACTGACCACCAGGCCCATGGGCCATGATGGAGCACTGAAGGGCTGTAGAGTTGAACTCACCCTTTATTCTTCGGCCTTTATTTTCTATGGTTTGGTTTATTTTTCTGTGTTTTAAGATGGCACCAGAGATTGGTGACACTATCCAACACTTTTCACTGTATTTTGTAACAAAACATACTTGACAATAAGTAAATCAAATCAAATCAAATTTAAGAACATCGATGAAACCAACCTCCTAATTCTTCCCTCCTGTGAATGGTACATTTAATGGCCAGGATTTATACATTAGAGTTTTTGATAAACTGCAGGATTCCCTCATAATGAAGCTGCTTTTAAGAAGGTCATTTTAGGAACTAATTCTCCAGCAAAACTTTCAGTGACAATAGTCTTTCATATGTTGCAATTAAAATAAGGTTTTAAAATCTTTCCTCTACTAACTGTAACTCTACTTTTGAGGATATGGTTGTTTGTGTTTTACTTGCAGTTACATTTCACCACTGGCAGGGAATTCTCCTTATGTGTTATTATTACAGAAGGACTTGTTTGCAACAATACTTTTATTACTCACTACTCTGAAAACCTGTGACTAACATTGTTCTTTCAGGGGTGGTACGGTGGCACAGTGGTTAGAGCTACTGCCTCACAGCACCAGGGACCTACATTCGATTCCACCCTCGGGCGACTGTCTGTGTGGAGTTTGCACATTCTCCCCGTGTCTGCGTGGGTTTCCTCCCACAATCCAAAGATGTGCAGGTCAGAGTGGATTGCCCAGAGTGTTCCGGAATGTGTAGGTTAGGTGCATTAGTCAGGGGGAATGTACGGGAATGGGTTTGAGTGGGATATCCTTTGGACGGTCGGTGTGGACTTGTTAGGCCGAAGAGCCTGGTTCCACACAGTAGGAATTCTAATTCTAGGACTAAGTGTCTTTTTTTAACTGTCTCCTTGCTAACTCTGTCATGAATTTCAGCCATGAGCAATCGGTTGTAGAAACCTGTCTCAGCTGATGTTCCTGCCTAGTACTGAGGGACCTCTACACTGTTCAAGGGCCATGAGACATTTAACAGCATCTCTGTTTGGGATTACACTGTGAGAGCTCGCTCTATGTAAACTGGACACAATGTCTCCTCCTACATTTGGGAAGTACTCAATTAGCTGTAAAATGCTTTATAGCATTCTGATAATATGAAAGTTGCTATGTGAATGCAAGCTTTTGTTTTATTTACATGTGATTCTCATTCCTCGTATTTCTCTTTTCCCTGAACCCTTTTCACCCTCTCCCTTTGTCCTCAACACTTTTCACCCTCTTCACCCGCTCCCTTTATCCCGAACCCTTTTCTCCCTCTCCCTTTATCCTGAACCCTTTTCACCCTCTCGCTTTACCCTGAAAACTTTTCACCCTCTCCCTTTTCCCCGAACCCTTTTCACCCTCTCCCTTTATCCTCAACACTTTTCACCCTCTTCACCCGCTCCCTTTATCCCGAACCCTTTTCTCCCTCTCCCTTTATCCTGAACCCTTTTCACCCTCTCGCTTTACCCTGAAAACTTTTCACCCTCTCCCTTTTCCCCGAACCCTTTTCACCCTCTCCCTTTATCCTCAACACTTTTCACCCTCTTCACCCGCTCCCTTTATCCCGAACCCTTTTCTCCCTCTCCCTTTATCCTGAACCCTTTTCACCCTCTCGCTTTACCCTGAAAACTTTTCACCCTCTCCCTTTTCCCCGAACCCTTTTCACCCTCTCCCTTTATCCTCAACACTTTTCACCCTCTTCACCCGCTCCCTTTATCCCGAACCCTTTTCTCCCTCTCCCTTTATCCTGAACCCTTTTCACCCTCTCGCTTTACCCTGAAAACTTTTCACCCTCTCCCTTTTCCCCGAACCCTTTTCACCCTCTCCCTTTATCCTCAACACTTTTCACCCTCTTCACCCGCTCCCTTTATCCCTCTCCCTTTTCTCCCTCTCCCTTTATCCCAAAAACTTTTCTCCCTCTCCCTTTTCCCCGAACCCATTTCTCCCTCTCCCTTTAGCCTGAACCCTTTTCACCTTCTCCCTTTATCCTGA
>NC_057713.1:133572815-133589213 GCF_004010195.1 Chiloscyllium plagiosum
CACCTGACCTGCACATCTTTTGGATTGTGGGAGGAAACTGGAGCACCCGGAGGAAACCCACGCAGACACGGGGAGAATGTGCAAACTCCACACAGTCAGTCGCCTGAGGCGGGAATTGAACCCGGGTCTCTGACGCTGTGAGGCAGCAGTGCTAACCACTGTGCCACCGTGCCACCCACATTGTTGCTTTCAGTTCTCTTTATTGCTTGAGTTGCTTTTTCCTTGCCCAGCATTGTCAGAGTGATTGGTTTGTCTGGGAGTTGGACTATCTGCAGTCATCAATACCTAAGAAATTGCTTATGTGAATGAGAGCACAGCCAGCTAACAGTAATTGGTAAAGTGTCTCACAGAGATGTTATTAGGTGCTCTTTTCTTGGATATCTGGTTAATTGTCATCAATTTGTATGCTTATGGCTATTCCCAGGATGCTGCAGGACATTCTGGCAATTGATCCAATTTGTAGTTCAAAGGTCAAAGCCCAATACTGCTTTCTCGAATAGAACATGGGAGCAGTTTAATCTCCTCGTCATGTTCAATATTCCAGTTGATGTTCATGTAACATTAGAAACTGGGCTCCAACTGAATGGAAGAGCCTTTCATTCATCAAAAGAAGCAAAAGATTTGCAGATGTTGTAAATCAGAAACAAAAACAGAAGTTGCTGGGAAAGTTCCGGAGGTCTTGCACCATCTGTGAAGAGAAATCAGAGTTATGTTTTGGGTCCTTCCTCAGAACTGTTCTGAAATTTTAACTCTGCTTTCTCCCCACAGATGCTGCCAGACCTGCTGAGATTTTCCAGCAACTTCTGCTTTCATTCATCAGTTTGTAACTGACCAGATCATAGAAACATAGAACATAGGAGCAGGGATAGACTCTTTGAGCCTGCCCCACCATTTCATAGAACACACAACAGTACAGGCCCTTCGGCCCATGATGTCGTGCTGAGCATTTATCTTATTCGAAGATCAACCTAACCTACTCACCCCTCAATTTACTGCCGTCCATGTTCTTGTCCAGCCATCGCTTAAATGTCCCTAATCTCTCTGACTCTACCACAACCGCTGGCAGTGCATTTCACCCACCCACCACTCTCTGAGTAAAGAACCCTAAACCTTCCTCCAATCACATTAAAATTATGACCTTTCATGACAGCCATTTCTGCCCTGGGGTAAAGTCTCTAGCTATCTCCTTTATTGAAGCCTCTCATTACCTTGTACACCTCTATCAAGTCACCTCTCTTCCTTCTTCTCTCCAGTGTGAAAAGCCCCAGCTCACTCAACCTCTCTTCATAAGACATGCCCTCTAATCCAGGCAGCATCCTGGTAAATCTCCTCTGCACCCTCTCTAAAGCATCTACATCCTCCCTATAATGAGGTGACCAGAACTGGACACAATATTCCAAGTGTGGTCTAACCAGGGTTTTATAGAACTGCAGCAAAACCTCGCAGTTCTTAAATTCAATTCCACATTAATGAAAGCCAAAATACCAAACGCCTTCTCAACTTGGGTGGCAACTTTGAGGGATCTATGTATGTAGATCCAAGATCCCGCTATTCCTCCACACCGCCAAGAACCCTGCATTTAACCCTGTATTCAGCATACAAATTCGACCTTCCAAAATGAATCACTTCACGTTTATCCAGGTTGAACTCCATCTGTCACTTCTCAGCCCAGTTCTGCATCCTGTCAATGTTGCAGGCTTGTTGTAGCCTGCAACAGCCCTCGACACTATCTATAAAACCACCGACTTTTGTGTCATCAGCAAACTTACTAACTCACACTTCCACTTCTTCATCCAACCCAAAACTACAAAGAGCGGAGGCCCAAGAACAGATCCCTGTGGGACACCACAGGTCACCGACCTCCAGGCGGAATACTTTCCATCCACTACCACTCGCTGTCTTCTTTCGGCCAGCCAATTCTGTGTCCAGACAGCCACATTTCCCTGTATCCCATACCTCCTAGTGTTCTGAATGAGCCGACTGTGGGGAACCTTATCAAATGCCTTACTGAAATCCATATACACCACATCCAATACTCGACCTTCATCAACATGTCTTGTCACATCCTCAAATAACTCAATAAGGCTTGTGAGGCATTACCTGCCCCTCACAAAGCCGTGCTGACTTTCTTTAATCAACTATTTTTCAAATAGTCCTAAGTCCTATCTCTCAAGATCCTTTCCAGTACTTTGCTTACCACAGATGTAAGACTGACTGGTCTATAACTTCCAGGGCTTTCCCTGTTCACTTTCTTGAACAGAGGAACAACATTTACCTCCCTCCAATCAGTTGGTATTACTCCCATGGAGAGTGAGGATGCAATGATCATTGCCAGAGGCGCAGCAATCCCATTCCTCACTTCCTGCAATAACCTTGGATATGCCTGGTCCGACCCTGGGGAATTATCTACCTTGATGCTTCCCAGAATTTCCAGCACATCCACTTCCTTAGTATCAATCTGTTCAAACCTATTAACCTGGTCCACGGTGTTCTCACTATAAACATGGTCCCTCTCTCTAGTAAATACTGAAGCAAAAAACTCATTTATGGCCTCCCCTACCTCTTCAGACTCCAGGTACAAGTTCTCTCCACTACCCTGATTGGCCCCACCCTCTCTCTGATCGTTCTCTTATTCCTCACGTACGTACAGAATGCCTTTGGGTTTTCCTAATCCTTGTCACCAAGGCTTTCTCATGCCCCTTCCTAGCTCTCCTCAGTCCATTTCTGGGTTCTTTCCTAGCTATCCTGGAATCCTCTAAAGCTGTGTCAGATCTTTGCTTCCTGAACCTTAAGTCAGCTTCCTTCTTCCTCTTGACGAGAAGCTCCTCTTCTCTCGTCATTCAAGGCTCCTTCACCTTCCTATTCCTTGCCTGTCTCAATGGGACAAAGTTTTCCTACAATCGCAGTAAGTGCTCCTTAAACAGCCTCCACATTTCTGTTGTACATTTCCCGTGGAACAATTGTTCCCAATTTATACTCCACAGCTCCTGCCTGATAGCAATATAATTTCCCCTCCCCCAGTTAAATACCTTCCCATACTGTCTGTTCCTATCCCTCTCCATGGCTATGGTAAAGGTGAGGCAGTTGTGGTCACTGTCACCGAAATGCTCTCCCACTGAGAGATCTGACACCTGGCCTAGCTCGTTGCCTAGCAACAAAGCCAATATGGCCTCCCACTAGTCAGCCTATCTACATATTGAGTCAGGAATCCTTCCTGGGGACACCTGACAAAAATCGGCTCCATCCAGACCATCTGCACGAAGGAGGTTCCAGTCAATATTGGACAAACCCTCCTCAGCAACCTCCTTTACTGCAGCTGTGATGCCCTCTCTAATTAACAATGCTACATCCCCTCCTCTTTTATCCCCTCCCTGTTCTTTTAAAAAAATCTAAACCCTGGAACATCCACCAACCATTCCTGCACCTGTGAAATCCATGTCTCCGTTATGGCCACAACATCCTAGTTCCAAGTACTGATCCATGCTCTAAGTTCATCACTCTTACTCCTGACACTCCTTGCATTGAAACAGACTCAGTTTAACCAATCCCACTGCCCTATCAACCATGTATCCTTCTTGACAGATTCTCTGCAATCTATTTCTGCCCATTCAACAATTACCCTCTCCTCTGATCTGTAGCTCTGGTTCCCATCCCCCTGCCAAACTAGTTTAAATCCTCCTGAAGTGCTTTGGCAAATGTACCATCCAGGACATTGGTGCCCCTCCAGTTTAAGTGCAACCCTCATGTACAGGTCCCACCTTCCCCATGAATGATCTATGTATCTGAAGCCCTCCGTCCTGCACCAGCCCTGTAGCCATGTGTTTAGCTGCACTTGCTCCCTGTTTCTTGCCTCATTAGCATGTGGCACCGGTAGTAAGCCTGAGATCACTACTCCGCTAGTCCTGCTTTTTAGCTTCCAACCTAACTCCCTGAAATCACCTTTTAGGTCCTCATCCCTTTTCCTGGCTATGTCATTGGTGCCAATATGCACCACGACATCTGGCTGCTCACCCTCCCCCTTCAGAATCTCGTAGCCTCGATCAGAGACATCCCGGACCCTGGAACTTGGGAGGAAACTTACCTTCCGGGAGTCTCGTCCGCAGCATTCAGCATGATCATGCCCGATCCTTTATCTCAATATCCTCCTCCTCCTCTCTCCCCATTCCCTTTGACAGCTTTTGTCTGAAGAAATCTATTTTTAAGTTGAGGAAATTGAGTGATTTCGTCTCCAAAGTCGTCTTTGTTGGAGAAATCCACAGATTCATTACCGTCAGTGTAAAGAAATCTCTTCATCTCAGTCCAAAATGGCCCAGCATGTTTTCCTGAACCTTGACCCCTTGTTCTGAACTCCTGGCCAGGGAAACTCAGTCGGTCAAACCCTCTGAGAATGTTTTATGTTTCAATGAGATTCCTCTCGCATTTTCTGAATATCGGTGAACTGGCCTGGTCAACTTGATCTCTTTTTCCATGAAGAAACCCATCATCTCCGGAATCAATCCGGTGAACCTGTACATTCCCTCAGTTGGGAAAGCAAACTGCACACACACAACGCCAGGTGTTACCTTAGTCAGGCTCTCCACAGCTGTGGTGCGATTCATAGAATCCCTACAGTGTGGAAGCAAGTCATCTGTCCCACTGAGTCCTCACCAACCCCTTCACAGAGCATCCCACTCTGACCCATCTCCCCCCAACCTTATTCCTTGTAATCCTGCATTTCACATAACCAATCCATCTAGCCTGCCCATCCCTGGACACTATGGGACAATTTAGCATGGCCAATCCACCTGACCTGCACATCTTTGGACTGTGAGGAGAAAGTGAGGTCTGCAGATGCTGGAGATCAGAGCTGAAAATGTGTTGCTGGAACAGCGCAGCAGGTCAGGCAGCATCCAGGGAACAGGAGAATCAACGTTTCGGGCATAAGCCCTTCTTCCTGTTCCAGCAACACATTTTCAGCATCTTTGGACTGTGAGAGGAAACCAGAGCACCCAGAGGAAACCCACGCAGACACTGGGAGAATGTGCAAGCTCCACACAGGCAGTCATCCAAGGCTAACCACTGAGCCACTGTGCCGCCCTAATCCTGTTCCCAAACATTTTTGGGGTGCAGGCTATCAAAACCATTGCATTCCAGACTTCTTGCTTTCCAAATCTGTCACCATTTAAATAATACTCTGCCATTTTGTTTTGTTGTGGATCATTTCACACTTATCCATTTAATACTGTGTCTGCCATGTGCGCAACCAACCTGTCTAGATCATCTGGAAGCCTGTTTACATTCTTCTCACCATTCCCAATCCTACTGAGTTTTGTATTACCAGGAAAGCTGGACATGTAATATTGAATTCCTTCATACAAGTCCTTGATAGTGACTAACTGGGGCAAGTCTGTTTTCTGAGAAGGCAAGTTAGATGAGATAGATGTGGCATCATCTGAGAGTTTCCTTTCTCCGGCTAAACCCATTTTCAGCATTCTAGTGATCTGTTTATGAGTTGGTCTCCAAGCATCAATAACTTCACACTATGTTTCTTGCTTGTCTCTGTCCAACCTACCAGCATTCTTAAGTAAGAATATAAGAACAGCACTGGGTCGTTTAACTTGCTTGCCATTTGATTATAGGTGATCTCATCTTACCCTCAACTCCACTTTTCTGTCCACTCTCCTGTACCCTTTAACCTATTACCAATTAAAAATCTGTCTATCTCCTCCTAGATGTCCCAGCATCTACTGCACTCTGGGGGAGTGAACGCCACAGATTTGGGGCGGCACGGTGACACAGTGGTTAGCACTGCTGCCTCACAGCGCCTGAGACCCGGGTTCAATTCCCGCCTCAGGTGACTGACTGTGTGGAGTTTGCACATTCTCCCCGTGTCTGCGTGGGTTTCCTCCGGGTGCTCCGGTTTCCTCCCACAGTCCAAAGATGTGCAGGTCAGGTGAATTGGCCATGCTAAATTGCCCGTAGTGTTAGGTAAGGGGTAAATGTAGGGGTACGGGTGGGTTGCGCTTCGGCGGGTCGGTGTGGACTTGTTGGGCCGAAGGGCCTGTTTCCACGCTATAATGTAATCTAATGTAATCTAAAGATTCATGACCCTCTGAGAGAAGTAATTTCTCCCCATCTCGGTTTTATCCTAAAACTATGACCTCTCATTCTAGATTGGTCCACATGAGGAACCATCCTCTCTACGTCTACTTTGTCAATCCCCTTCAGCATCTGTCATGCTCCTAAACTCCAGAGAATATAGGCCTGAACTGCTCAATCTCTCTTCATAAGTCAAACCCCTCCTCCCTGGAATCAGTCCAGTCAATCTCCTCTGAGCTGCCTCCAAAACAACTACTTCCCTCCTAAATAAAGGGACCTGATATTGTACATAGTGCTCCAGACACAGTCTCACTAATGCCTTGTACAGTTTTGCAACATTTCTCTACTTTTACTCTCCATTCCTTTTGCAATAAATGCCACAAATCCATTTACCTCTTATTTTACCTGCTGTGTCTGCTGACTCGTTCTGTGCGATTCATGTACAAGGACATCCAGATCCCTCTGCGCTGAAGCACTCTGAAGTTTCTCTCCATTTAGCTAATCAATTACCTTTTTATTCATCTGACCAAAATGGATAACCACCTACTGATCCAAGCTAAACTTCATTTGCCAAATGTTGGCCCAGTTACCTAACAGAAGAACCTAGCCCATCCAGATCCATTTGTGAATTTCTTATTTCTTCATTGCCACTTGCTTTCCCATCTGTTCTAGTGCCACCTACAAATTTGGCTATTGTACCTTCTATCCCTGCAACCAAGTCATTAATATAGATTATAATATTGGGATCCAGGGACTGAATCCTGTGGCACTCCACAAGTTGCACAGTGCCAATCAGACCCATTATCCTGACTTTTTCATTTCTGTCAGTTATCCAATCCTCTCTCTAAGTTAATAAATTACCCCTATCTTTATATGATCTTACCTTATGTATCACCCTATTGTGCAACATCTTATCAATTGGAACTCCAGATACACTACATCTGCAAGACCCCCAGTATCTACTTTGCTTGTTGCATCTTCAAAGTACTCTAGCAAATTAGTCAAACATAAATTATTTCATTGGATGGGGAAAGTACTCATTGCCCAGCTCTAAGTGCCCTTGAACTGAATGGCTTGATGTATGATTTCAGAGGACAGTAAAGAGTCCACCTCATTGCAATCACTACAGTGGCATCACGATGAACACATGTTAGCTGAAGATGTGAGTTCAGACTGTGTAAGGATGATAGGGTTAGGATTAGGCAGGTTTCCTTGTCAATGGGGATTAGTTGTTGCTGGTTTCAGCATTGTTCACGCTAGCTTTCAATTCCAGTTGTTCCCCCACATTAAATTTGGATTCCCGCAGTTTCCCCCATAGTGGGATCTGAACCTCTGAAGCAGGAGATTAACTTGGATTACCAGTTCAGTGACTTTACAACTGCATTACTGACTTCCCCCGAAGAAGAGATTCTATTATAAGTAAAAGTAGATAACATGGGATCCAGGGAGAGCTAGCCAATCGGATACAAAATTGGCTTGACAATACGATGATGATAGAGGGTTGCCTTTCAGACTGGAGGTGACCAGTGGTGTGCCACAAGGATCGGTGCTGGGTCCTCTGTTATTTGTCATTTGTATAAATGATGTGGACATGAATATAGCAGGCATGGTTAGTGAGTTTGTGGATGGTACCAACATTGTTGGTGTCGTGGACAGTCAAGAAGGTTGTCTAAGATTACAACAGGATCTTGATCAACTTGGCCAGCAGGTCTAGGGTGGCAGATGGAGTTTAATTTAGATGGATGTGAGCTTTTGCATTTTGGTAAGACAAACTGTAAAACTTACACAGTTAAAGGCTGGGTCCTGGGGAGTGATATTGAGAACAGAGAGACCCAGGAGTGCATAATTCCTTGAAAGTGGTGTCACAGGCAGGCAGGTTTATGAAGAAGGCATTCGGTATGCTGGCCTTTATTGGTCCGAGCATTGAGCACAGGAGGTGGGATGTCATGTTAAAGCTGTAGAAGACATTGGTCAGGCCACATTTGGAATATTGTGTATATTTCTGGTCACCCTGTTATAAGAAGGATGTTATTAAACTGGAAAAGGTGCAAAAAAGACAGATCAGAATTGGAGGGTTTGAGCTGTAAGAAAAGGCCGGATTGGCTGGGACGTCTTTCCCTGGACTGTAGGCATCTGAGTAGTCACCTTACAGAAGTTTATAAAGTCATGAGGAAAGGTTCAGAGGGGTATGGACCAAATGCAGGAAACTGGGACTAGTTCAGTTTGGGAAAACTGGTCAGCATGGATGAGTTGGGCCAAAGAGTCTATTGCTGTACTGTCTGACTCTAAGTACTGTGGATGCTGGAGATTTAAAACAGTTAAAAAAATCCAAATGCTGGAGAAACTCAGCAGCTCTGGCCACCTCAGTGGAGAGAGAAACAGAGTCAACATTTCAAGTCCTATTTGACTCCTCTGAGGAACTATCCTCTGTTTAATTCTGCTTAGTTTGGAACTCAGGCCTTAGTTGCAGCAGATTGGCCAGTTGTTAAAGGCACTTTGACTGAACAAAGGATTGCTGGTCCAAGCATTTTCATCGATGTCTCCGTAATTAGCATTCACTCCCTGATGGCTGGTGCTGTTGAACATTCCATTGTGATGTGAACCAACAGTTCCACATTTCTGAACAGTTCTTGATGATTCCAGTAGACAAGCAATCAATAACAGCTTGCAATTACACGGTAGCTGGAGTAACTCCACTCAGGCTCATATCCCGTCACCAAGTCCCCCTTTATTTACACATGGAGAGACCTCGACACTGATCCAGCTCCCTCAGAGGCAGCTCTCAGAATGAACAGAACCCCTGACACTCCTGATTATTTTTGTCTGTTTTTTTTTGAGGTTCCTCTCCTCTATACAGAAAGGTGAAGAGTCTTTCACTCTCATTGATCCAGTTCCCTCAGAGCCGACTCTCAGAGTGAACAGAATCCCTGACACTCCTGTTTATAGCTGTCAGCCAGGACTCCCTGATGGTCTGATTAACAACCCCAATCAGGGAACTCATATTCTATGAGGTCCACTTCGCTGACCTCGTTACAAAGCTTGTGGCATCAGGGTGAATGCGTTAGCCATGGATGTTAACTAATTAAACTATATCAATTTCATTGCAATTATATTCAGAATCTAGAAATTGACTTGGGCCCCCTCAGTGGATAAGTTCTTTCTTTTAAATTATGAAAAAGAGATGAAGCTGAGAGAAACACCAAGTATATGAACTGGATTAGAGATGGAGTGGCTTTTGTTTTGCTGCATTTTAAACCCGTCTTTCGTTCCTCAATACTGTACCTCAGCATTTGTTGAAACCTCACATTTCCCAAGGGTTTCATCAAAGAATTACACATGACATCACCAAAACTCACGATCTTCCTCTTTCAATTTCAAAACTCCCCCCAGTTCAGAAATGACAATGGTTGGGTCAAATTTCCTCGGGGTTTCTGTGGGACTCCGAGCTTCAGTCTTGATATAAACTGCTGAAAGTTGCATCCTATTGGTTACATTATTATGGAAAGTTTTGGGTAGAAGGTTGACTCATTACATGCACAATGTTGGAAATTTAATTTTAACTAGACTGGGATTGATCTGTAATGTGAATCTTTAAACATAACTGCTAAAAAAAAATCCACTTCTTAGAATTCAGATCCATATTATTATGTCAATGTTTAAAAAATCCTTGGTCATTAATGTATCTGAGGAACCTGTTCTGTCAAAGGCAGGATTTAATACTTAGGCAGCACGGTGGCTCAGTGGTTAGCACTGCTGCCTCACAGCACCAGGGACCTGGGTTTGATTCCTGTCTCGGGTGTCTGTCTGTCATTGCACATTCTCCCCGTGTCTGTACGGGTTTCCTCCCATAGTCCAACAATGTACAGATTAGGTGGATTGGCCATGCTAAATTACCCCATAGTGTGTAGGGAGGGGGTGGATCAAGGTGGGATGATCTTTGGAGGGCTGCTTCCACTTTGCAGGGGTTTGATAATCTTTGAACATAAACAGTCAATGAAAAAAAAACCTGTAAAAGTGCTGAGCGAGACCAGTCTAGCAATGTATGTGTTAATTACAGGATGATACTCGAGAGAGTAACTATTTGGTCCATCATGGGTCTTCAGTAGAACTATCAAATTAAATCCGCTCCATTTGCTTTCACCTTGTGGTGCTGTAAATATTATTCTTCGACATGTTGAGTGAAATTCTTCATGAATGTTACTGTTGAATTTGGTTCCACCACCTTTTCAAGGAACATATTCCAGATAAGCAAATTGCATTGAATTTAAATGGGGGAAAAAAATTCCAATTGTAACCACTGATTTATTTGTCAATCATTTTCCTTTGAGTCTGTGCCCTCTGGTTTCTCAACCTTTATTCCACTGAAAACTCTCCTGTCCTCCTCTTTAAAACATCAATGATATTTGAATTCCTTTATCATATTGCATTTTTTTTGCTATAGGTAGAATAGCCTAACTTCTTTAATCTCTCCACAATAAATGAAGTCCCACATCCCACTCTCAAAATCTCTTCTGCATTCTCCCCGAGGCTGTGAGGTCTTTCCTGATAAGGGACATATGATAAATATATTAAAAAAAAAGAACAATGGTCCTATTTTTGAACCCCCCCACGGCAGAACATCCAGCATTATGATGATTAACTGTATAGTTAGTACGTTTGCAGGTGACACCAAAATTGGTGAAGAAGGTTATTCCAGATCCCAACAGGATCTTGGTCAGATGTGTCAATGGGCTGAGAAGTGGTAGATGGAGTTTAATTCAGATAAATGCGAGGTGCTCCATTTTGGAAAAGCAAATCTTAGCAGGACTTATACACTTAATGGTAAGGTCCCCGGGAGTGTTGCTGAACAAAGAGACCTTGGAGTGCAGGTTCATAGCTCCTTGAAAGTGAAGTCACAGGTAGATAGGATAGTGAAGAAGGCGTTTGGTATGCTTTCCTTTATTGGTCAGAGTATTGAGTACAGGAGTTGGGAGGTCATATTACGGCTGTACAGGACATTGGTTAGGCCACTGTTGGAATATTGTGTGCAATTCTGGTCTCCTTTCTTTGGAAGGATGTTGTGAAACTTGGAAGGGTTCAGAAAAGATTTACAAGAATGTTGCCAGGGTTGGAGGGTTTGAGCTATACGGAGAGATTGAATAGGCTGGGGTTGTTTTCCCTGGGGCATTGGAGGCTGAGGGTGACCTTATAGAGGTTTATTAAATCATGAGGCGTATGGATAGGATAAATAGACAAGTCTTTTCCCCAGGGTAGGGGGCATAGGTTGAGGGTGAGAGGGGAAAGATTAAAAAGGTCCTAAAGGGGCAACATTTTCACAGAGTGGTGCATGAGCTGTCAGAGGAAGTGGTGGAGACTGGTATAATTACAACATTTAAAAGGCATGTGGATTGGTTTATGAATAGGACAGTTTAGAGGGATATGGGCCGGGTGATGTATGATCAGTGTATGAATAGGTGGTGCAAGAGGCAGAAGATTAGGACGCTCCAGCCAGACGTCCTCAGCTTCGCCAGTTCCTTTCCTTTTTTCTTATCTTTTATAAGACCATAAGACATAGGAGTGGACATTAGGCCATTCGGCCTATCAAATCTGCTCCGCCATTCAATTATGGCTGATCAGTTTCTCCACCCCATTCTCCCACTTTCTCTCCAAAACGTTTGATCTCCTAAACAATCTATCTCCATCTTAAACACACTCAATGCACGCACAGCCTTCTGTGGCAATGAATTCCACAGATTCCCCACTCTCTGACAGAAGAGATTTCTCCTTATCGCCGTTCTAAAGGGTCTTCCCGTTACTTTAAGGCTGTACCCTCACATCTTAATCTCTCCTACTAATGAAGACATCGTCCCAACGTCCACTCTATCCAGGCCATTCAGTATTTCTGAATAAACTGCTCGAACATCCTTTGATTAGATTACTTACAGTGTGGAAACAGGGCCTTCGGCCCAACAAGTCCATACCGACCCGCCGAAGCTCAACCCACCCATACCCCTACATTTACCCCTTTAACCTTACACTACGGGCAATTTAGCACGGCCAATTCACCTGACCCACACATCTTTGGACTGTGGGAGGAAACCGGAGCACCCGGAGGAAACCCACGCAGACACGAGGAGAATGTGCAAACTCCACACAGTTAGTCGCCTGAGTCGGGAATTGAACCCGGGTCTCTGGCGCTGTGAGGCATCAGTGCTAACCACTGTGCCACCGTGCCACCCCTGATATGTATCCCTCATATGTTAAGCCATTCATTCCTGGGATCACTTCTGTGACCCTCCTCTGGTCCTGCTCCAGGGCCAGTACATCCTTCCTGAGAGATGGGGTCCAAAATTGCTCCCAATATTCTAAATGTGATCTGAGCAGAGCCTTATAGAGCCTCAGAAATACATCCCTGCTTTTATATTCAAGTCCTCTCAAAGTAAATGCCATCATTGCATGTAGATAACTACTGACTCATTCTGCAAGTTTACCTTGAGAGAATCCTGGACGAGAACTCCCAAGTCTCTTTGCCCTTCAGACTTATCCATTTTCTCCCCATTTAGAAAATAGTTTGCACCTCTAGTCTTCCTACTGAAGTGCATGAGCTCACACTTGCCCTTGTACTCCACCAGTCTCCTCTTTGCCAACTGTCCTAACCTGTCCAAATCCTTCTGCAGCCCTCCCCCGCCCCTGCAGCTGAAATGCTCCCTGCCCCTTTACCTATCTTTGTATCATCTGGAAACTTAGCCAGAATGTCCTCAGTTCCTTTATCTAGATTGTTAATGTACAAAGTGAAAATTGTGGTCTGAACACTGAGCCTTGCGGACACCATTTGTCACTGGCTGCCATCCTGAGAGAGACCCTTTTATCCCCATTCTCTGTTTTCTGCCATTCAGCCAAGCTTCTATCCAGGCTAGCACCTTGCCTCTAACACCATGGGCCCTTATCTCAATCAGTAACCTCCTGTGTGACAACTTATTTTGAAATTCAGATAGATAACATCCATTGGCTCTCCTTGGTCTAACCTGCTTGTTACATCCTCAAAGAATTCGAGCAGATTAGTCAGGCATGATCTCCCCTTGATGAAACCATGCTGACGTTGCCCTATTTTACCATACACTTCCAAGTATTCAGAAGTCTCATCCTTCACAGTTCTTTCCTGCAATTTCCCCCCAACTTTTAACTTCTTAAACTTACTTGGAGGGAGTGGAGAATAGAGGAGGTGAGCCTGAGTCTATGCTGACCTGGAATGCAAGTCCCGGAAGCGAGTCGCGGGCTGGCGCCTGGTGCGGGAGGCCGTCCAAGCTCAGACCAGCCCAGGAGGTGAGTCCTGGTGGCTAGTCCTGGGCCAGAGGCCAGTGCAAGGCCTCTTGTCCTGAAGCTTACTCAGTGAAAAGGACTGTAAGTTAGGTATGTTTTTAAAAATACTTTTATTCTTATTCTGGACTTAGAGTAATTTGAGTGTTTTTTAAAACTTTGTATTCCCATGCTGGACTTTTAAATCCTTTCAATTCTATAACAAACACTTGTGTATCTACCTGGGAACCCTGTACCTAAGATGGTGCCAAAGTGGCGACATTGCAATCTTTTCACTGTACTTGTCCGTGTGCACATGACAATCAAGGCTATTGTATTCAATTCTATTCTATAGGAAGGGTCTCGAGGGATATTAGTCCAATGCTGGCAAATGGGACTAGATTAGGTGAGGATATCTGGTCGGCATGGATGAGGTGCACTGAAGGGTTTGTTTCCGTGCTGTACATCTCTATGACTCTAGACTGTAGTTTCTGCACAACTGAGGTAAAACGAAAATAAGGGAAATACTCCACATGTCAGGCAGCATCTGTGGTAGAGAAACAGGATTAATATTTCATTATTAAACCCCACCTTTACTTTGCAATATTTACAGCTTTCTGAGCTCACTTTCCCCTCTGCAATACTCTGGTCTATTCCTCAGTAGCACCCTTTCCTTTGGTACTTTGCCATGTAAAAACAGGAAGTGTAACATCAGTCCTATTACCTCCTTCCTTTCCACTGTGCTGGTCCCAGACCCTCCTTCCATTTAAAGCAACCATGTACTTGAGACTGCTTTCAATCTTCTGTTCACAACGTGATCTCTCCTTTGGGGAAAACCGAATTGTTGCAACCAGGTGAAGTGAGGTGATTGGGTCCTGCCTCGAAATGGGTTGCAACAAATATTTTAACACTTCATTAACATACAGCTACATCACTTCAGTTCAAACTTAGTTCATTAGAAGGAGCCAATTTGAAAGTTTTCTTGAGTGAACCAAATATTAATTAAAAATGTGACATTGACTGCACAAGCACACAGATATGAGTCAGTTTAAAAAGGAGAAGATAGGGTGTGTATACAGCGAGAAAGGTACAGCCGAAGTTTAAAGTTCTCAGAGTCCTTTGAGGTGTTCTGATTGTTTACTTGGCAGAGGTGACTGCTGTAGATCTTGAGTTCTCAATGCCCAGTTCCTTTTATCAGGCAAATGTTTTGAGGTTGGGAGAGAAGAGTTTTTAGTATCACTGAATCCCTACAGTGTGGATGCTGGCCATTTGGCCCGTCGAGTCCATACCGATCCCCTGAAGATCATCCCACCCTGTCTCTATAACCCTGCATTTCCTGTGGCCAACCGACCTAACCTGTACATCTTTGTGATTGTGGGGGAAACTGGAGCACACCCACGCAGACACGGGGAGAATGTACAACCTCCACACAGACTCTCATCCGAGGCTGGAATCGAACCCAGGTCCCTGGCGCTGTGAGGCAGCAGTGCTAACCACTGAGCCACCATGCCGCCTCCGATCTTGGCTGGTATTGCGCGTCTTTCTCTTTTTTTTTGCCTCAGTGTAACCTCCTGAAATATGAAGTCGACTTGTATTTTTCAAGTCAACCTGCATTTGCTTTTTCAAATGGAACACTCCAGAGGTGATTTTCATCTCCCAAAGCGTGAATTTGTCATGCAATCAAGAGATAAAGATGTCTCAATGCTTTCCTGAGTTTCAGTACCTCATGACTCGTGTGGTCAGCCTATTACAATTGGTTTTGAACATTTCATGCAGGGTGTGTGAACTTGTCAAGTCATCTCGGCATCCATTTTCGGCCAGTGAAGTTAATCTTTGAAACCATTTTTAGTCTATAAAAGTCTCAGGTATTAAAGTCAAATGACAAAGGTTAAATAAAAACCAAAACAACTGCGGATTCTGTGAATCAAAAGCAAAAATGGAAATTGCTGGAAAAGCTCAGCAGGTCTGGCAGCATCGGTGGAGAGAGATCAGAGTTAACGTTTTGGGTTGAGTGACCTTTCCTTAGAATGAGAGGAAGTTGCTCAGTTCTGAGGACGGGTCACTTGACAAAGATTGAATGTTGAAGCTCCATTTTCACTATAGCAGTAACAAAATGTGACTGTTTTATCGTAGACCTCCGTCCAGCGCACAAGTGTGATCTGCTTTCTATCACTTTCATTTTTGTTCTTTGCCATGGTCTCACTCTGTCCTTTCTGTGAATAGATTGCCACGTCTGTCAAAAAAGCTCCACTCGCTCCAGGACCAGCACTGTACCTTTTGTCCCATCACAGTACAGTGCAACCTGCTGGAATTCATATGCAGTTTGACAAGTTTAGATCATACTCTCTGCCTTCATCCAGCTCCGTGTGTGTTTAGTACACCTATTTCAGTCGGTACCACTTTGTGTTACATACAGGCGGATGGATGCTGTGTAGGCATTCACACCTTATCTGAGCACAGCTGCATACAATACCATTCACTTCAGCATCAATTCATTTCTTCTTAGCCAGTGTCTACTGACTCCTTGTGTCACTTGCATGTACGCACGCATGCCAAACCGAAAACACACACACACACGCCAATCCGGAAACACACACGCACACACTCACACACACACACGCCAATCCGGAAACACACACGCCAATCCAGAAACACACACACGCCAATCCGGAAACACACACACACGCCAATCCACACACACACGCCAATCCGGAAACACACACGCACACACTCACACACACACACGCCAATCCGGAAACACACACGCACACACTCACACACACACACGCCAATCCGGAAACACACACGCACACACTCACACACACACACGCCAATCCGGAAACACACACGCCAATCCAGAAACACACACACCAATCCGGAAACACGCATACAAACCAATCCGGAAACACATACACATACCAACCCAGAAACACACACACACACACATGCCAATCCGGAAACACACACACTGACCAATCCAGTAACACATACACACGCCAATCCAGAAACACACACACACACGCCGATCTGGAAACACACACACAC
>NC_057713.1:133589937-133607670 GCF_004010195.1 Chiloscyllium plagiosum
ACACACCAAAGCGGAAACACACACACATGCCAATACAGAAATATGCACACGTGCACACACACACACACGCCAATCCAGAAACACACACGCCAATCCGGAAACACATAAGCACGCCAAGCGGAAACATGCATGCATACCAATCTAGAAACACCTAAACATGCCAACCACGAAACACATTCACATACCAATCCAGAAATACACACACACACACGCCAATCCGGAAACATAACACATACCAATCTGGAAACACACACGCCAATCCAGAAACACACAAACACACCAACTCACAAACATGCATACACGCCAATCGAGAACCACATAAACACGCCGATCCGGAAACACACACACCAATCCAGAAACACACACGCCAATCCAAAACACATAAACACGCCAACCCAGAAACATGCATGCGTGCCAATCTAGAAACACATATACATGCCAATCCAGGAACATACATACAGACCAATCTGGAAACATACGGACAGATCAATCCGGAAACACGAATACACAGCAATGTGCAAACATGCATGCACGCCAATCAAAAATGCAGTTGAAAAGACGTGAGAGTGAAGTGGAAGAGAGTGGAGGGAATGAGAGAATGTATGAGAGAGTGGAGGGAATGAGAGAGTATATGAGAGAGTGGTGGAGAGAGTTTGTGAATGGCTGGGGGGTCAGGGAAGAGTGTCCCAGGGAAACTTAGTCTCCTGCTATCTTCTGGCATGAGCAAATCTGGAAACCATACTTTCCATTTCTTTCATCCAAGTCATTTATTTAAATTGCAAACAGTCACGGTCCAAGCACTGCTCCTGTGACACAACACTCCTCACATCTTGCCAACCTGAAAGCAATCCCTTTATACCTCTGTCTACTTCCTGTTCAGCCAGCCAATCTTCTATTCATGTCAATATGTTATGGCTGACACCATGAGGCTTTTTCCTGCACCTATCCTTGATGTGACACTTTATCAAACACCCTCTGGAAATCATAGAAAGGCAATTTTGGTAGATTTTTAAAATACTATCTGCATATGTTATTTCCCCAAAGAATTCCAATAAATTGGTGAAAGATGATTTCCCCCTCTCAAAACCACATGAACTCTGCCTGGTTCTTTGACTATAACTTCTTTGAACAGCTTCAACCATTTTCCCACACAACAGATGCTAAGCTAACTGGTCTGTAATATTTCCATTTTCTGTTACCCTTCCTTTCTGAATAAATTGCATAGCTATCTTTCAAGCTGGTGGGACTAGCCATGAACTTAGTGAGTTTTTGAAATGAAAACTGATGCGCCAACATCAGCTGGCTCTTCCTTTAAGACCAGAGTTCGAGTCCATCAGGACCTGAGCAGTTATCACTTCCCAGTTCCAAAACTGTGCTCAGTAGCACTTCTCTGGTGGATGCAATTTATCTGAGTTCCTCTTTCCTTCATATCCTGATTTGTAGCTACTTCTGGGATGTTACTTGCATCCCCTATAAAAAAGAGTGATGCAAAATAGCTGTTCAGTTCATCTTGTTATTTTTCATTCTCCAGATTCACCTTTTTTTAGATTAGGATCAGCCTGAACATTGTGGCACAGACAGCCTCACACAGGGCACCTCACACCTTCAATGCATTATCTGGGTCAACATGATACCAGTTGTCTTCGCTTGTTATTTTAAAAATGTTTTTGAATATTTATGGTAAAGTATCTGCTTTTATATTCCTGACTAGCTGTCAGTGGGCAGCATGGTGGCACAGTGGTTAGCACTGCTGCCTCACAGTGCCAGAGACCCGGGTCAATTCCCGCCTCTGGTGATTCTTTGTGTGGAGTTTGCACATTCTCCCTGTGTCTGCGTGGGCTTCCTCCCACAATCCAAAAATGTGCAGGTTAGGTGAATTGGCCATGCTAAATTGCACGTAGTGTCAGGTTTAGGGGAATGGGTCTGGGTGGGTTACGCTTCGGCGGGTCGGTGTGGACTTGTTGGGCCGAGGGGCCTGTTTCCACACTGTGGGGAATCTAATCTCTCATTCTATGTTTTCTCCTTTTATTAATTTGTTAGTCATTCTTTGCTAGTTTTTATATTCTGTCCAATCTTCTGACCAGCCACCATTCACGTATACCTGCTTTTTCTTTAAGTTTGATACTATCTTTAACTTTTCCAGTTCATCATGGAAACTTGGTCTTCCTGTTCAAATATCTTTTCTACTGGAATTTTAAATTCTGTGCATGCTGAAATATCTGCTATTGCATTGTTGTTGACCTAACCTTTAACCTAATTTGCCAATTTGGTTTAGATCCCTCTGCTTTCATGCCTTCACAATTGCACTTTTCGACATTAACTAACAGGGCCCCGGATTGTGTTAATACCGTCATTAACTAACAGAGCCCCGGATTGTGTTCATGCCGTCATTAACTAATAGAGCCCTGGATTGTGTTTATGCCCATCATTAACTAACAGAGCCCCGGATTGTGTTAATGCCGCATTAACTAACAGAGCCCCGGATTGTGCTAATACCGTCATTAACTAACAGGGCCCCAGATTGTGTTAATGCCGTCATTAATTAACAGAGCCCCGGATTGTGTTCATGCCGTCATTAACTAACAGAGCCCCGGATTGTGTTAATACTGTCATTAACTAACAGAGTCCCGGATTGTGTTAATATCGTCATTAACTAACAGAGCCCCGGATGGTGTTAATGCCGCCATTAACTAACAGAGTCCCAGATTGTGTTAATACCGTCATTAACTAACAGAGCCCCGGATGGTGTTAATGCCGTCATTAACTAACAGAGCCCCGGATGGTGTTAATGCCGTCATTAACTAACAGAGTCCCAGATTGTGTTCATGCCGCCATTAACTAACACAGTCCCAGATTGTGTTAATGCCGTCATTAACTAACAGAGCCCCGGATTGTGTTCATGCCGTCATTAACTAACAGAGTCCCGGATTGTGTTCATGCCGCAATTAACTAACAGAGTCCCGGATTGTGTTCATGCCGCCATTAACTAACAGAGTCCCGGATTGTGTTCATGCCGTCATTAACTAACACAGTCCCAGATTGTGTTCATGCCGTCATTAACTAACAGAGTCCCAGATTGTATTCATGCCGCCATTAACTAACACAGTCCCGGATTGTGTTAATGCCGTCATTAACTAACAGAGCCCCGGATGGTGTTAATGCCGTCAATAACTAACACAGTCCCGGATTGTGTTAATGCCATCATTAACTAACAGAGCCCCGGATTGTGTTAATACCATCATTAACTAACAGAGCCCCGGATTGTGTTCATGCCGTCATTAACTAACAGAGCTCCGGATTGTGTTAATGCCGTCATTAATTAACAGAGCCCCGATTGTGTTCATGCCGTCATTAACTAACAGAGTCCCAGATTGTGTTCATGCCGCCATTAACTAACAGAGCCCCGGATTGTGTTAATGCCGTCATTAACGAACAGAGCCCCGGATGGTGTTCATGCTGTCATTAACTAACAGAGCCCCGATTGTGTTCATGCCGTCATTAACTAACAGAGTCCCGGATGGTGTTCATGCCGTCATTAACTAACAGAGCCCCGATTGTGTTCATGCCGTCATTAACTAACAGAGTCCCGGATGGTGTTAATGCCGTCATTAACTAACAGAGTCCCAGATTGTGTTCATGCCGCCATTAACTAACAGAGCCCCGGATTGTGTTAATGCTGTCATTAACTAACAGAGCCCCGGATTGTGTTAATGCCGTCATTAACTAACAGAGCCCCGGATTGTGTTCATGCCGTCATTAACTAACAGAGTCCCGGATTGTGTCCATGCCGTCATTAACTAACAGAGCCCCGATTGTGTTCATGCCGTCATTAACTAACAGAGTCCCGGATGGTGTTCATGCCATCATTAACTAACAGAGCCCCGGATTGTGTTCATGCCGTCATTAACTGACAGAGCCCCGGATTGTGTGCATGCCGTCATTAACTAACACAGTCCCGGATTGTGTTAATACCATAATTAACTAACAGAGTCCCGGATTGTGTTCATGCCGTCATTAACTAACAGAGCCCCGGATGGTGTTCATGCCGTCATTAAGTAACAGAGTCCCGGATTGTGTTCATGCCGTCATTAACTAACAGAGTCCCGGATTGTGTTAATACCATAATTAACTAACAGAGTCCCGGATTGTGTTCATGCCGCCATTAACTAACTGAGTCCCGGATTGTGTTAATACCATAATTAACTAAC
Organism: Chiloscyllium plagiosum; assembly: GCF_004010195.1. Classification (NCBI taxonomy): domain Eukaryota; kingdom Metazoa; phylum Chordata; class Chondrichthyes; order Orectolobiformes; family Hemiscylliidae; genus Chiloscyllium; species Chiloscyllium plagiosum. The sequence goes on from NC_057713.1 coordinate 133,594,146, forward strand.
AGAGTCCCGGATTGTGTTAATGCCGTCATTAACTAACAGAGTCCCGGATTGTGTTCATGCCGTCATTAACTAACAGAGCCCTGAATGGTGTTCATGCCGCCATTAACTAACAGAGTCCCGGATTGTGTTCATGCCGTCATTAACTAACAGAGCCCCGGATTGTGTTCATGCCGTCATTAACTAACTGAGTCCCGGATTGTGTTAATACCATAATTAACTAACAGAGTCCCGGATTGTGTTCATGCCGTCATTAACTAACAGAGTCCCGGATTGTGTTAATACCATAATTAACTAACAGAGCCCCGGATTGTGTTAATGCCGTCATTAACTAACAGAGTCCCGGATTGTGTTAATACCATAATTAACTAACAGAGTCCCAGATTGTGTTCATGCCGTCATTAACTAACAGAGTCCCGGATTGTGTTCATGCCGTCATTAACTAACAGAGCCACCTTTTCCCCCAGCTGCCTGTCCTTCCTAAATGACTAGCATGTTTTAGGATTCAGGTCCCAAGCGATATTTCCTGAGGCTGTATCCCTATAATTGTTACCAGATTGTATTGCAACTGTTCACTTGTTTTGAATACTGAGAGTATTCATATATAAAGTCTATAGTTTTTCTGTTATCTTTAGCTTTGTCTGTTGATTTATTTTTAAATTTGTACCCTCTATCCTTTCCTGTTACGATTAGTTTAACATTTCACACATTAATGCCTTTTCTCTATCCTTTGATTGATATATTTTTAATTAATGTGTTCATGTATGTTCTGACACATCCTGGAACATGTGTGACTTGAACCCATGCCTTTAGGCTAAGAGGTACGGACGCTACCAATGCACCAAAGGAGCTGTATTCTTTGATTTATCATATCTGCTCAAATCTGATCCCTCACCGCCCCCCCCCAGTATCTAGTTTAATATCTGAAACAAAAACAGAAATTGCTGGAGAAACTCAGCTTGTCTGGCAGGATCTGTGGAGCGACAACAGTTTCAAGTGTGGTAATTTTTCACTTTAATAATGCCTGTTTAATTCCTTGCTATGTGACTTGTACAAATACTAGCCCTAGCACAATTCTTATGTGGACTGTCTCGATGGCACAGATCTTTCTTTCCCCACTGCTAGTCTCACTGCCTCGTAAACTGGAACCCAATTCTCCCAGACCAGTCTTTCAGCCATGCAATCACTAAAAATTTGCACATGACCTAGAAATAATGATCATTATTTGAGGTTTTGTTTCTTAATCTGGTGCCTAATTCCTCATTTCCTACATAGAACCTCTTCCACTGTCCTGCCTATACTGTTGGTCTCTCCATTGATGGCAAAATACTGGATCCTTTTACAAGTTCTTCTCCAGCCTTGAGCAATGTCCAAGATGCTGGAACCCAGCTGGGCACACGGCCATCTGGAAATGTGCTCTTTTCAGTCAGGAACAATGTCATTGCCTCTGACTGTACAGCCTTCTGATGCCATTGAATTCCTTTAGGTTGCCTTTCCCCGACTTGAATAGCTTCCTGTGCCAGAATGCCACAGTCAAATCCACCATGGCACAGGAGACTCCTGTCCTCTGTGCCCCCTTACCTGCTTCACTCACGATCACACCCTCCTTCCCAGATCACTGCCAGAAGGCCCTATCCTAACTGCCCCCAGTATAAAATATCCAGGAACTTTCCTATTCCTTGATGTGTTATAGTATCTGTAGTTCAGCCTTCATTCTCAAACTCTGATCTAAAGCTATTTAGACTTCAAACACTTAATTGCAGATATGTTGGCCCTGGATAAAAATGGTTTCCAGAACCTCCCACACTCTGCAGTTGTGACACATCACCCTCCTGTCATCCTTTAATGTGCTCTGATTAACTACTTGACTATGTTATTATATTATGTTTCTATTTGTATAATATTATTAACCTTGCCACCAGTTGCCATATTATTTGATGTGATTTGATAAAGTTGGCTACTTTGCATTGCTGCTAACAGAACAAGCCCTGTCCGACCCAGTTACAGAAGAACAAGGTTCGGTGCTTTAATTAACTAAACCCAACCTGCTCTTCCAGTTGATACTCTGTTTAAACCCTGTTTAAGGCTTGATTTGTAGATGCCGGTGTTAGACTGGGATGTACAAAGTTAATCACACAACACCAGGTTATAGTCCAACAGGTTTATTTGGAAGCACTAGCTTTCAGAGCGCTGCTCCTTCATCAGGTGATTGTGGAGTATAAGATCGTAAGACACAGAATTTATAGTAAAAGTTTACAGTGTGACGCAACTGAAATTATACATTGAAAATGACCTGGATTGTTTGTTAAGTCTCTCATATTTTAGAATGGGCATGTTGGTTTCAGTTCTTTCATATGTAAATGCCAGAACACTTAAAAGTTACTTTCTCAAGTGAACATTAACAATTGGTGTCATGTCTGCCCAGATAATGCATTTAAGGTGTGAGGTGCCCTGTGTGAGGCTGTCTGTGCCACAATGGTCAGACTGGTTCTAATCCAAAAAACAGATTTACAGAATCTTACATGGATTCATGTAGTTTTTGAGCAAAGTAAAATGTAATTCTGCAAGTACAAATTCATACACAATATCAACAGAATTTTATTATTTTAGACATGACGTAAGTGGCCGAGTACATTGAAAGCTGTGCATCTCTGGCACAGTTATGTCCCTGAGGCTGGAAATTCATGAATTCACTCCTTTTCTGCCAACTTCAAATTCATATTTGTTTTACAATGAATCGATATTGCTTCTTCTACATTTATAACTTTACATTCCTCATTGGGGACAATGTAATTGCTGTCAGATTTTGAGTGGCAAAGCCTTTTATGACAGTCATGAAAAGATTCTAATCTTGTCATGGAAAAGTGGAAAACTCTCCTGTCTCATCTAGATAAATATACCCATGTATACACACTCCTGACATACATACAATTGTGTGTTAGAATGGAAGAAAGTTGCTCTGCAGTAACAAGCTGCTAAAAGTTGCAGGAAACCACAGACATCAAAGAAATGGACGACAGCTAAAAGATCTGAGCAAGAGACAATTGCTGCAATTTTATGTTTTCCTGGAACCACTCAAGGTGTAGAGTGATATGAAGAAGAACTCTCAAGTTTTCAATTTGCAATGACAACATTATAAAATTGCGACAAATTTGTTAAACAAGCATTGCAACATTTAAGAAGCATCTGGACTAGCACTTGTAATGCCAAGGCAGAGACATCCCAGACAGAAAGCAAATACTGTGGAGAACATCGTACAATGGAAAAGGAGACCCATCCAGATTGGGGAAAGCACTTTTCTCATTGTAAGAAACTGAATCATTTTACATACAAGTCTTTTTTTGCCTGAAGGATGTACAATAAGCAGGTCCAGCTGGCGAGTAAGAGAGCTATCAATCAAAGATTCAGGCAATTTATTTTCTTATTCATTCACAGGATGTGGTTAGTCCTGGGCCAGGCCAGGCCAGAATTTATTACCCATCCCTAATTACCCCAGAGGGCAGTTAAGTGTCAATCATATTGCTGTGGGTCTGGAATCACATGTCGGCCAGACCAGGTAAGGGTGGCAGTTTCCTTCCCTAAAGGACATTAGTGACCCAGATGGGTTTTTCCAACAATCAACAATGGATTCCTGGTCATTATTAGATTTTTATTAAATTAAAATTCCAATGTCGGCTGTGATGGGATTTGAGCACGAGCCCGCACGAGACCTGTGGTCTCTGAATTAACAGTCCAGTGATAATACCACCAGTACCAATCATTCTGGACAACATCACGTGTTAGTTCAGTCATGTTGATGGGTGATCAATACTTTGCGATTGCTGAGGTAACAACTGAAGAGAAAGAATATCAAGTCAGTGTAAACATAGACAGACACTGGTGGCTCTCATCATGGTCTTTATGTACCTGTGCAAAGTGAGTCAACATGGTGACTAAAAATGAATCACTTGGAAGTAAGATCGAGGCTATATGATGGTACTGTACTTGGACAAGTCAATCTGAAATCCCAGTGCAACAACAAATATGAAGAAGTCCAGAAGTAATTTGGACCTCCAGATCATCAATTGCAAGCAACAGCTACTCATCTCCCCCGGAGCGAGTCTAACATTTGTCCTGGTGCCCTTTAATGTTTCTCAACCTGACTTAAGATTACAATTTATAAGCTTTTTTTTCTGTCTCATTCTACTTGTGTACCTTTAGTTAAGCATGAGCTTAAATCTTTGGATTCGTTTTTACACCCAAAGGGAGTATTTCTGATCTGTGCCAAAACCATCCCCTCTTTGAGAGACTTTCATTCTTAATGATGGCTTGAAAGAGCTGGTGTTGGACTGGGGTGGACCAAGTTAAAAATCACACAACACCAGGTTACAGTCCAATAGGTGGTTGTGATGAAAGAGCAGCGCTCTGAAAGCTAGTGCTTCCAATTAAACCTGTTGGGCTATAACCTGGTGTTGTAGGATTTTTAACTTCATTCTTAATGATAGCTGAGAAATTGGAGAAAAGTTTGACTTACATGAAATACGTATCAGAAAGCATCAGAAGTTAAATTAGTCCACAGTCCACTAAAGCATTGATTATAAAATAAATCCTCGAGAAGTTTTACAATAAAGTGCCTTCTTGGAGATCATAATCTTGAAGTAGAAGAGAGTAAAACCCATGCAGCATCTGCCAAAGCAAATTCAAGCTGTCTTCAAGGTCAGCCTGAGAGGTACAAGAAATAGAAAAGGCGTACTTAAAAAAAAAAGACAATTTCTGCAGAATGGATTAGCAGTGTAGTATCACTGATGGAAATCTGAGGGTTTAAATGCAATCAGAGTTTCTCATTCAAGCATCTCTTTCAGGCAGGGAGTTCCAGACTCCCATCACCCTCTTGAATAAAAACATTTCTCTTCAACTCTCTTCTTAGCTTTCTATATGTTACCATCAAATCTCTGCTCCTGGTTATTGACCTTCTCCCAATGAAAACAGGTGCCTTTCTATTCACTTCCTGTGTCCCTCATATCCTTATAATATCTCTATCTGGTCCCCTCTCAACTTTTGCTGCTCCAAGGAAAATGATCCCTGCCTATCCAATCTTTCCTTATAACTCTGACCCTCTAGCTCAGGCAACATCCTAGTAAATCTCCTCTGAACCCTCTCTAGTTCATTCCTATCCTTCCTATAGTGTGGTGACTAGAACAGCTCATGGTACTCTAGTTAATGCCTAATTAGTGTTGTATGCAGTTCCAGTTATGTCTTATACTGTGGTTAATAAAGATACACGACTCTGACCACAAACCACTTCAAAGCAATTTCCTCAAGCCACTACTATGTGCATCAAATCATATGCAGAGAGTGTTCCATGAAAGCAAGGGAAATAGATGTACATCATTAGCACAATACTGAAAGCTGCACTCGGTATGAAGAAAGTAGAGGATGCACCAAGAAAGTGTGAAAGCTTTCAGATCCAAAACAAAGCAGCCGTTTGATGTCCTCTGGGAGCCATCAGCTCTGCAGAGACAGCACATATATAACAGATGAGCACCTTATCAAATCAAGGGCACTACCCAACAAGATGCAACCCCTGAGACTGTTGCAGGAAGTACTGATGGCCTGGAAGCACTGAGGGCACTCCCTCTGGTCATGGGTATACTGGGCATGATGAATTGACAACTCAAGATGGTGTGATTGTCCCTAACTAGGGAGGAGACTCGTTAAAATGCATACATGCAATCGCAGGGAAATTGTCGAGCCTGAGCAAGGCTGGAGGAATGTATTACTGGCTAAACATGAGGAATGAAATCGAGGACCACATGGGGCCAGAGCAGTGCTGGCTTTCAGTGTCACGCCTAGCAAGCTGGAGAGCCCGTGACCCCATTCCAGACAATCGCGATGAAGCTGGGAATGTACCTCTTCCCTGGAATGGTTTATTTTGGCACCAGAGGTGAGTATTCGGACTGATGGGAGGGAGACCAGCTGATTCAGAAACTGAATAAAAACCGAAAGAGCTGCGGATGCTGTCAATCAGAATCGGAAACAGAAACTGCTGGAAAAGCTCAGCAGGTCTAGCAGCATCTGTGGAGAGAAATCAGAGTTAACGTTTCGGGTCAAGTGACCCTTCCTCAGAACTATGAGGATCCTTTCTCAGGGATCCCCACCCAGTTTCTCTCGATAGATGCTGCCAGACCTGTTGAGCTTTTCCAGCAACTTCTGTTTTTAATTCAGCAGCTGAGATTGTCCAGTGATTGAAGGGACTGTGTCATTCTGAGATTCCTGACATTGTGATCAGCGACAATGGCTCTCAGTTCATCAGTGAAGAACTCAGCCAGTTCATAACAGAATGGGAAATTCAACCCTGTGCATCATGTCCATACTGTTGAAGGGTTTTGATAAGAAATGTTGCCTTTCCTGCCCCTTGGGTGCTGTCTGATCTGCTGTGTTCTTCCAGCTTCACATCTATCGACTCTGACTTCCAGCATCTGCAGTCCTCACTGTCTTCTGATCATGGGTGTACACCAGACAGCCCTCGACTGCTGAAACACCTATTACTAGGCCACACCCCAACTACTTATCCAATGGGAAAGATACTAATGTCACAAGTAGAGCACAAGTGATAAAATCAAGTTTAATAAGACAGAAAGTCCAACTTCACTTGAACAGAAATGCCAAATCATTGCCAGAATTGGACATTGGAGAGCCAGTCAGTGTAGAAACCTTTTTAATTCTCTAAACAAGACTGGTACCAAGCAGCACCTCAGACCCTGCATTGAGAAGCTGTTACCTGGGAGGTTGGTGGTTGAGGGGATGACCACATTTACTCTCTCAACTGCAGCACAAATCCACTCTTGGAGAACCAATCAGAAAGATTTGAAATCATCATCTGCACAGACCAAAGGTCAACCATCAATCTGAGAGAGCCTCAGGATCCCAGCAACGGAAATGGAGCAACAATTGGTGTGGAACCAATATTTGTCAAGGGATTGGCACTCCTTCCCTGGAGAAGGAATCTGATCCACATGAATGGCTGACAAAAACTCACATGTTTGTTTAGATTTGCTTACTTATAGTGTGGAAACAAGCCCTTTGACCCAACAAGTCCACACCGACCCTCCGAAGAATAACCCACCCAGACCCCTTCACCTAACACTACGGGCAATTTAGCATGGCCAATTCACCTAACCTGCACATTTTTGGACTGTGGGAGGAAACCGGAGCACCCGGAGGAAACCCACGCAGACACGGGGAGAATGTGCAAACTCCACACAGTCAGTCGCCTGAGGCGGGAATTGAACCCGGATCTCTGGCGCTGTGAGGCAGGGGTGCTAACCACTGTGCCGCCCACATGTACCAGTTGAGACCAACACCATTTGAAAGTTATCTGTACAATGATCTCCTACAACCTGTACCATCAGCAGAAGATACAGAAGCCTGAACACACACACCAGCAAGTTCAGGGACTGCTTCTTCCTGGCTATTATTAGACTATTGAATGGACTCTCTCACGTCAAATAATGCTGATCTTGCTAACCTTGATCTCTCCTGCATGCCCTGTGGAATGTTACCTGCATGCTTGTCTAAATCTTTTAATCTGTACATGCTTGCTTACTCTGATCTGCCTGGGCTGCTCGTGAACAAAGCTTCTCACTGTTCTCTGGTACACGTGACAATCAATCAATCAATCAATCAATGCAGGTGCAGACACTAATGGGAATTACAGACCGCAACTGTGTGAGAGCAGTTGTGTGCATAGTGACTAACTTGAGGAACTCTGCATACATGCAAATTTTTGTTTTTTTCTCTCTGTATGAAAAGGAGGAAAACTGGGGTAGAAATGCAATTTAGCACGGCCAATCCACCCTCACCTGCACATCCCTGAACACTATGGGGCAAATTAGCACGGCCAATCCACCCTAACCTGCACATCCCTGAACACTATGGACAATTTAGTATGGCCAATCCACCCTAACCTGCACATCCCTGAACACTATGGGGCAATTTAGCACGGCCAATCCACCCTAACCTGCACATCCCTGAACACTATGGTGCAATGTAGCACAACCAATCCACCCTAACCTGCACATTCCTGAACACTATGGGGCAATGTAGCACAGCCAATCCACCCTAACCTGCACATCCCTGAACACTATGGGTAATTTAGCACGGCCAATCCACCCTAACCTGCACATCCGTGGTCACTATGGACAATTTAGCACAGCCAATCCACCCTAACCTGCACATGCCTGGACCGTATGAGTAATTTAGCACGGCCAATCCACCCTAACCTGCACATCTTTGGATATCGTATGAACCTCTTAGATAGCTGCAGTCATTGATGTCCACCATGAGGCATTCACAACAGCAATTTGCATTCTGTCTGGTTTGGAGAAGGCAGACTACAAATAAGGCTGTTATCCTGTAAGCTCATTACCTTCAAGTAAGTTAAAGTTTCTATTTAGAGTGTAGCAGCCTGATCTGTGATCCTTATGTATTAGCCAGCTGCCTGCCAATGTTTGTTAATTGAATGTTTGCAGTGCTAGGAACCGAGATGAGGAATGAAGATTAATATAAAGTCATCGAGGTCTACAGCACAGAACAAGACCCTTTGGCCAATCAATCTACACCTGTCAAAACCATGCACCATCTATTCCAATCCCATTTCCCAGCACTTGGCTGTGTCAACCTTGGCATCACAATTACACATCTATATCCAGATTCTCACTGCCCTCTGGGTGATAACAAGTTCCTCATGATCCTGCCAAACTTCCTATCCCTTCACCTAAATCTATTCCCCTGGTCATTAATCCCTGCATCAAAGCAAAGAGCTGCTTCTTGTCCACCCTATCTATGTCCCTCATCATTTTATACAATCAGTCATGTCCCCTTTCAATCTCCTCTCCTCTAAGGAAAACATGCCCAGTCTGTCCAATCTCTCTTCATCACTGAAACTCTCCAGCTCAGGCAATGACCTGGTAAACCTCCTCTGCACTCTCTCCAGTGCTACCACCTGCCTCCTATGATGTGGATCTTAGAATGGCACAGAGTACGCACACTGTGGGGGGGGGGGGGGCACATTGTGCATTTGCTGCTTCTTTCATTGTTCTCAAATCTCTATGCCTGTGTAACTTGTAATGGTGAGATTAAAATCTGGTGGTCACACTAGAATATAAGAGGCCAAGCTAATGTTTAGACTTCAATCTGAGAATTTCTGGTTTCCATTTAACTTGGCAGTATTCGGTCCTTGGGAGAGCTATCACAGGAACTAGTGGATTGCAGTTTCCACTTGACAATGTTACCATTTCTTTTCTCGTCTAACTAGTGCCAAAGGTCATGGCATTTTAAATGCACATTGTATTTGGTACGGCCTGAATTTCTGTGATTCTATCCAATAAATCACCAAATAGGTATTCCGTCAGGTTGATTGAGTTATCTTCTTGCCAACTGCACTTGTTTGTATGCTCTTGAGGTTCCCAGAATTTAACTGCGGAGGCCTGGTTACAGATGACTTGGAGAAGATGTTTCTGCTAGTCGAATTGATTAGGCCCCGAGGGCACAGCCTCAGAAGGAAGGGAAGACCCTTTAAAACTGAGATGACGAGGGATTTCTTTAGCCAGAGGGCGGGGAATCTATGGAACTCATTGCCGCAGAGGGCTGAGGAGGTTAGGTCATTGAGTGTATTTAAGACAGATTAGTAAGATAAATTAGTTCCTGATTTGTTAGGGGATCAATGGATACGGGGAGAAGGCGGGAGAATGGGGTTGAGAAACATATCAGCCATGATCGAATGGCAGACAGACTTGATGGGCCGAATTACCCAACTCTACTTCTGTATCTTATAGTTTTCATGGTCTCATGAATCTTTTAGGTGCAAAGATTTTAAAATATCTTCTGCAAGATTTTAAGTAATTGTTTTAAATTTATGAAGGAACTTAGTACAGTTCTCCAGTCTAACCAGAAAATAGGTTCTGTACTTTTTAAAGTCAGTTTGGGGATTTAAAATCCGGTCAGTAATAGGTGCTGGATTGACACTCTGATTTCTAAAATAAACATGTTTAGTGTCTAACCTATATTAAACTGTGATCATGCTTTGCCTAGTTACCATGGTTTATTTATTTAAAGAAATATTTAAGAAGAAACTTGTTGAGATGTTATCTACCGGTTACACTATCTGCTTTGAACAAGTGTAAAGTGCAATTGAGCTGGAACAAAAGATTGTGGCTATGGTAAAGAGGAGGAACATATTTTCAAATTGGTGAAGTATTGAATTGAAATCGACGATTGCACCTAATATAGAAACTTGCAACATTGGTATCTTTGGGAAGAAATACACAATAAGATCTTTTTTTGTATTAATTGCTATCTAACCATAAAGTAATAGATTATTGGAAGGCCAACCAACCTGTGTATGTGCCAGTCTGACCTGGGAGTTATCATTATGATCTCAGTCTAGTTAGAGTTATCGTTTATGTTTAAGTGTTCACCAAAATCTAAACAGCACGGCTACAGTTGGATAATGTGTTGGTGGTTACCTCGCTGTGCCTAATTTCATCTGTACATTTTACAGTGGTTTTCTTTTAGTGTTCACACATTCTAATGATTCTTGGCACTTTCCAAATCTCGATGCCATGCCGACAGTCAGTGGAGTTATCAGAGACACAGGAATAGTTAATGATTGTGCTGTGCAATAATTCCATGTATTCATCTGCAAGATAATATTTGTTTACAAGACTTTAGTTCCCACATTGTTTAAGCCACAGACTAAACCTTTTCGATTGAAGTCCAGTTTCATGACATTGTTACCATTATTATTATTTCCTCTGAAATGTATGGCCCGATGCTGACATTTTAACGTTGCGGTTAGTCATTAGAGTGGAAGGAATTCATAAATTCGGATTGCTTAGAATTCCACACTCAAGGCAATCATTCCAACTGAAGCACATAGAACATTGCACTCCATATAGTTACAGGATGCAGATCATTGACAATTGGCTGTGTACATCTTTTGCTGCATTGTCATGAACTATTTACCACTAAGAAGCTGTTACTCCACAGAGGAAGGTTACGTTCATCACAGCAGTATTGTTGGGACTGAAATACTTCCGTTGATGAGTATTTGAGGTGTGTTCTGGTTCCAAAGCTTGGACAAAATGGCAGAAGAAGTGACAGCGACATTATCAAGTGTCCATTGTTGCGTTTACAGTAGTGCATGGATGATAGATCTACTTGATTATTGACAGCAAATAATTATCATGGCAATAATAATTAGATTTTGCAATTCGGTTTTACTGTCACGTGTGCTCAAGTACAGAAGAATCAGGGTACAGCGAAACGTTTACAATGTTGCCATTTTAGGTACAAAGAACCTAGATACAAAAAAAGGATTAAAAAAGAAAAGAGGTTGCATTACACTACAGTGAATCGTAGTATAAGTGAGAAGTAAGGCATATTAAAAGGATAAACATTACAAACAGGTAAACAAATTACAGATTAACATTACATTGCAGTAACCCAGCACAGGGGCTTCTATATATGGTCTGACCGACCTCACCAGACCCCAGTCCACCAATCGTCCCCACTCCACTCCAGACCCCCAGTCAACTCTGCTCCAGCTCCGAGCCTCCAGTCTGCTCCATTCCAGCTCTCAGCCCTCCCAGGTAAGTTTTCTTATCAACAAAACCACTTTAAAATCTTTGAAAGAAAGAGAGAGGACAAGAAGGAAAAAAAACTAATACCAACTTTGGCTGCAAATATAGAGAGATTATCTCCTTACAATTTTTCTCCAAAATGTCAGCTATTCATTTAATTTGCTAAAGACTGGTTATAGTTCCAATCTTTACAAGACCTTCCAAAGCATCCAAAAGGAATTGATCTGCATCCCGTCAGTTAATGTCATGAAATCTGTCAAAAGCAAATTCCACGGCTGGAAAAACGATGCTTAAGAATTATTAGGAATTGTATCTAGGTTGTTCAGTTAAATCATTTCCTTGAAAATAATAACTTTGAGCATTCCTGTTTAATTCCTATGCTATACTTCATCCGAACATGGTCAAAACAAGTGCAGCAACTTCCCATCTCAATTCGAGGATCATGATACCTTCTACCATCACTTTTGTGTGGGATTGAAACATGATTACAATTCTAAAACCACTCATGAAGGAGAATGCCAATAAGATATACCATCTCGAAAAATCAAAGTTGGTATTCAGATCCCATTGGGTATTGCTCCATAATTCTCAATAAAAGCCAATTGACTGCTCAAGTGATTTGCAAACTTGTTTTCAATATGATTGTTCAGGATTGCCACAAGATGACGAGAGATGGATCTTTCTTTCAGATTGGTATAAACTTTGCTATAATCTCAGCATATATAGATCCAGCAGAATGCCGATTTTGGTCGTTGTGAACCAAAAAAACAGCAATCCAGATGCAGATTGCGCACATCTCTCCTGCACTGCCTTTTTTGGAAAAGGAGATCCTTTTCCTGAAGAATGTGCAAAAGTTTGCATGTTACATTTTAGAAAGTCCAGTGATTGAGTTGTGCAGCAGGCTAATTGTAGAAGGAGGAGGGAGTGTGTTCTCAATGTTCTCTGTAATTTGTTTACTCGTTCAGAATACAGGTTAGATTAAAGTCTGTGAGAAGATTTGTAGCTCGGGTGCTCGTTGTTGTGGTTCTGTTCGCCGAGCTGGGAATTTGTGTTGCAGACATTTCGTCCCCTGTCTAGGTAACATCCTCAGTACTTGGGAGCCTCCTGTGAAGTGCTTCTGTGGTGTTTCCTCCGGCATTTATAGTGGTTTGTCTCTGCCGCTTCCGGTTGTCAGTTCCAGCTGTCCGCTGCAGTGGCCGGTATATTGGGTCCAGGTCGATGTGCTTATTGATTGAATCTGTGGATGAGTGCCATGCCTCTAGGAATTTCCTGGCTGTTCTCTGTTTGGCTTGTCCTATAATAGTAGTGTTGTCCCAGTCGAACTCATGTTGCTTGTCACCTGTGTGTGTGTGGCTACTAGATAGCTGGTCATGCCGTTTCGTGGCTAGCTGGTGTTCATTGATGCGGATCATTAGCTGTCTTCCTGTTTGTCCTATGTATCCTTAGCTATCCATAGCTATTCATCCATCCCCTGAGTTCATCTTCCTTAGCTGTCAGGTCCCACGCATTGAAATAAATGCAGTTTCATTATTAGTTTTTATTCCCTACCCCTGACATGTTCTTGCCTGCCTTTTCTGTTGAAATTGCTCTCTTTAACTTGTGTACCAGCCTCAAATTCTATCTAGTTTTCTGACAGTTTAAGGTCCAACAACTTGCCAGACAAGTTTATTTCCTCTCAAAACGCTCCAGCAATTTGCCCCACCAGAATATCTGTCCCCATCCCACCCGCAGGTCAGGTCCATTCCCCACCCTGTCTCCCTGTGCTGACACATCCATGGATCTATGGACTTGTCCACCAAAGTCCCTGTGCTCCTCAGAATTCAGCAAGGACCTACCGTTCATTATGTCTGTCCTTCGCTTTTCATTTCTTCCACAGGGTATTACCTCACTTCGATCACTACTAAACT
>NC_057713.1:133608097-133611132 GCF_004010195.1 Chiloscyllium plagiosum
CTGAAACTGACAACCGGAAGCGGCAGGGACAGGCCACTATAAATGCCGGAGGAAAGATCACAGAAACGCTTCACAGGAGGCTCCCAAGCACTGAGGATGTCACCTAGACAGGGGACAAAACGTCTGCAACACAAATTCCCAGCTCGGCGAACAGAACCACAACAGGTTAGATTAGAAAATGGAGTGCTGGAAAAGCACAGCAGGTCAGACAGCATCCGAGGAGCAGGAAAATTGATGTTTCGGGCATAAGCTCTATCATCAGGAAACGTCAATTCTCCTGCTCTTCGGATGCTGCCTGAGCTGCTGTGTATTTCCAGCACACCATACTCTCGACTCTGATCTCCAGCATCTGCAGTCCTCAATTTCTCCTACAGGTTAGACTACCAGAGCTATACGGATACCATCAGTGTTGAGCAAATCTGACCTATCCCCAACTTTGCTATCTCTGACTGAATCAGAGAGGGATGTGAACTGTCCTCTTTTCCAAGTGGCCATTATATTCCTGAGCCTGACTGACTGGTTGTCATTGTATATTCGAATGTGGGAAATCTCATACCAAGTTGATCCTGATCTGATATCACTGCCTGTGCTTTCACAGGAGGCATTAACCAGCAAATAGGATCATCAACTCTAGGAAAGTTCTTCTGAACTCAGAGACTTTGGGATCAATTGAATTGCATTAATTCTTTGCTTCTGTCTGGGTATACTGAAGTCATTGTGGGTGCCCAGAAACCTCCTTAAATCATCAAATGCTGGAGATCACAGTGGGTCAGGCAGTATCCATGGAGAGAGAGCGAGCTAATGTTTCGAGTCTAGATGACTCTTCATCAGAGCTAAAACGTTAGCTTGCTGTCTCTCCCTGGATGCTGCCTGACCTGCTGTGATCTCCAGCATTTGTTACTTTCAGGACAGATTCCGGTAGCTGCAGTAATTGGCTCCTAACCTCCTCAAATCCCTGCCTTAGTTTGTATGTAATTTTAGAAACTTCTGAAGGAAGAAATATTTGTTTCCAAGATATGTAAATATCTGCTTTCAGCCCTGGGTCTTTCATTCATGAACAGAGCTAACTTGAGCAGAGTTGAGTAATTGGCTACAATAGACTGTTTGCAATATGTTAACAACAAATCTGTGAAATCCACAGCTCTGGTCATTTTAGAAACAAGTGTGGAGAATTTCAGAAATTCTGAGTGCATCCAGATGGCTTGGAGTGAGGCCATCAAAGAGAACTGCAATTGTTCTTGGAAATGGATAGTACTGAAAATAGCATTGGCCAAGATTTGTTCAATCCATCTGAACTGCAATCCTGTTCCTGGAATGCATTAGGAAACAGAAATATCTCGCAAAAACAGCGCAATAAATTCAGAAAAGAAGAAAAGCTTTACACCTGGCTCTTTGCTGTTGAGGAACAGAACAATTAGTGTACTTTGAAGCACCCAGTGTACGCCCCACAAAAAATGTACTTTCGGCAGCACTAAATTTTGAAGTGTTTAAGTTCAGCTGTTTCTTTGGCTTACGAGAAATGTCCGCAGGTTTAAGTTACTCTTGGTCTCCAAATTTATGATTATTTAGCGTATTCGAGCCCAAAAGCGTAGGAGTGTAGATTGTGCAGGTGCGCCTGAGTTTAATCATGTATCAGTCCGTGAAATGAAGACCTGCCTACTGTCCATGGCTGACTGATACTAATGGGTTACAGGCTAAATAATGGGGACATACATCAAAATTGACCAATCAGTTTAATGCAGCTTGAGTTAGGTTTACTGTCTACTGATTACATTGGCTTTGCATTTTTATTTGTAATTTGCATGCAGTGACTTTTTGGTTGTTAATTTTTCATTGAAACTATAGCATTGCTTTTAAATGGTGTTCATCCATTACCCAAATCTGCAGCACATCCACATTATGCTAAAATGTGACTGGACAATATGAACTTGATTATGTGTATGTTTGGAATCTAAAATATACAAATGACACTGGCTTTAAAAGATTTAAAATATCGTATGTAACACGTAACTTTAGAAAAGGGAAAATGTCATGGTGAATGGTCATTCAAACAAACGTAAAACCTACTGTGGGTTCAGCAGAGTTGTGCTTTGTTGGCTATGGTGCATATAAAGCCACTTTAAACTATTTTTTTGTATTTGACTTTTGTGCATATATTGGCCATGAACCAGTAAACGGAAATATCTTTAAAATTAGTACCTGTAAAATAACTGACCAGAGACTGTAATTTTAATACTTATATGCTGAAATTCATTAAGTAAAGCTCATATCACCTTCAAGAAAACTAACAATTGCAGATGCTGGAAATCTGAAGCAGAAACAGAAATTGCTGGAGAAACTCAGCAGGTCTGGTAGCACCAGAGCAGTGAAAACAAAGAAGAGGTGTTACTGGACTCGAAACATTAACTCCATTTTCTCTCAGATGCTGCCAGACCTCCGGTTTCTCCAGTAATTTCCATTTTTGTCTCCTTTCGTCTGTCTGGTTTTTGCTTTTGAGAACAGAGTTGTGGAATGCAGTAAATTAGACATTTTCTGTCTAGTGTACAATATTGTTCTTTTGTGGGCCAAATGTTCCATTTTCGATCCCTTGAGTCTTGCGGATGTTGAGGAACATACGTGTTGAGGATGTTGAGGAGCATGCGTGTTGAGGATGTTGAGGAGCATGCGTGTTGAGGATGTTGAGGAAGCTGACTGTTGAGGATGTTGAGGAGCAGGCGTGTTGAGGATGTTTAGGAACATACGTGTTGAGGATGTTGAGGAACATGCGTGTTGAGGATATTGAGGAACATACGTGTTGAGGATGTTGAGGAGCCTGTGTGTTGAGGATGTTGAGGAGCATGTGTGTTGAGGATGTTTAGGAACATACGTGTTGAGGATGTTGAGGAAGCTGCGTGTTGAGGATGTTGAGGAAGCTGCGTGTTGAGGATGTTGAGGAAGCTGACTGTTGAGGATGTTGAGGAGCAGGCGTGTTGAGGATGTTTAGGAACATACGTGTTGAGGATGTTGAGGAGCCTGTGTGTTGAGGATGTTGAGGA
>NC_057713.1:133612642-133616165 GCF_004010195.1 Chiloscyllium plagiosum
TGTTGAGGATGTTGAGGAACCTGCGTGATGAGGCTGTTGAGGAAGCTCCGTGTTGAGGATGTTGAGGAACATGCGTGTTGAGGATGTTGAGGAACGTGCGTGTTGAGGATGTTGAGGAAGCTGCATGTTGAGGATGTAGAGGAACATGCGTGTTGAGGATGTTGAGGAAGCTGTATGTTGAGGATGTTGAGAAACCTGCGAGTTGAGGCTGTTGAGGAAGCTGCGTCTTGAGGATGTTGAGGAACATGCGTGGTGAGGATGTTGAGGAAGCTTCGTGTTGAGGATGTTGAGGAACATGCGTGTTGAGGATGTTGTGGAACATGAGTGTTGAGGATATTGAGGAAGCTGCATGTGGAGGATGTTGAGGAACATGCGTGTTGAGGATGTTGAGGAACATGCGTGTTGAGGATGTTGAGGAACCTGCGTGTTGACAATGTTGAGGAAGCTGCGTGTTGAGGATGTTGAGGAGCATGTGTGTTGAGGATGTTGCGGAACATACGTGTTGTGGATGTTGAGGAGCCTGTGTGTTGAGGATGTTGAGGAGCATGTGTGTTGAGGATGTTGAGGAACATGCGTGTTGAGGATGTTGAGGAACATACGTGTTGAGGAAGCTGCATCTTGAGGATTTTGAGGAACATGCTTGTTGAGGATGTTGAGGAACCTGCGTGTTGAGGATGTTGAGTAAGCTGCGTGTTGAGGATTTTGAGTAACATGCGTGTTGATGATGTTGAGGAACCTGCGTGTTGAGGATGTTGAGGAATATGCGTGTTGAGGATGTTGAGGAACCTGCGTGATGAGGCTGTTGAGGAAGCTCCGTGTTGAGGATGTTGAGGAACATGCGTGTTGATGATGTTGAGGAACCTGCATGTTGAGCATGTTGTGGAACATGCATGTTGAGGATGTTGAGGAAGCTGCATGTGGAGGATGTTGAGGAACATGCGTGTTGAGGATGTTGTGGAAACTGTATGTTGAGGATGTTGAAGAACTTGCGTGTTGAGGATGTTGTGGAACATGCGTGTTGAGGATGTTGAGGAAGCTGCGTGTTGAGGATGTTGAGGAACATGCGTGTTGAGGAAGCTGCGTGTTGAGGATGTTGAAGAACCTGCGTCTTGAGGATGTTGAGGAACATGCGTGTTGAGGATGTTGAGGAACATGCGTGTTGAGTATGTTGAGGAAGCTGTGTCTTGAGGATGTTGAGGAACATGCGTGTTGAGGATGTTGAGGAAGCTGTGTCTTGAGGATGTTGAATAACATGCGTGTTGAGGATGTTGAGGAGCCTGCGTGTTGAGGATGTTGAGGAACATGCGTGTTGAGGATGTTGAGGAAGCTGTATGTTGAGGATGTTCAGGAACTTGCTTGTTGAGGATGTTGAGGAACATGCATGTTGAGGATGTTGAGGAATCTGTATTTTGAGGATGTTGAGGAACCTGCGTGTTGAGGATGTTGAGGAGCATGCGTGTTGTGGATGTTGAGGAGCATGCGTGTTGAGGATGTTGAAGAACATGCATGTTGAGGATGTTGAGGAAGCTGCGAGTTGAAGATGTTGAGGAAGCTGCTTGTTGAGAAAGCTGCGTGTTCAGGATGTTGAGCATGCCTGTTGAGGAACATACGTGTTGAGGATGTTGAGGAATATGTGTGTTGAGGATGTTGAGGAACATGCATGTTTAGGATGTTGTGGTAGCATGCGTGTTGAGGATGTTGAGGAACATGCGTTTTGAGGATGTTGAGGAAGCTGCATGTTGAGGATGTTGAGAAACTTGTGAGTTGAGGATGTTGAGGAAAATGCGTGTTGAGGGTGTTAAGGAAGCTGCGTGTTGAGGATGATGAGGAACCTGCATGTTGAGGATGCTGAGGAGCATGCGTGTTGAGGATGTTTAGGAACATACGTGTTGAGGATGTTGAGGAACATGCATGTTGTGGATGTTGAGGAACATATGTGTTGTGGATGTTGAGGAACATACGTGTTGAGGATGTTAAGGAGCCTGTGTGTTGAGGAGCATGTGTGTTGAGGATGTTGAGGAAGCTGCGTGTTGAGGATGCTGAGAAACATGCATGTTGAGGATGTTGAGGAAGCTGCGTGTTGAGGATGTTGAAGAACCTGCGTGTTGAGTATGTTGAGGAACCTGCGTGTTGAGGATGTTGAGGAACATGCGTGTTGAGGATGTTGAGGAACCTGCGTGTTGAGGATGTTGAGGAAGCTGCGTGTTGAGGATGTTGAGGAACATGCGTGTTGAGGATGTTGAGGAACATGCGTGTTGAGGATGTTGAGAAAGCTGCGTGTTCAGGATGTTGAGCATGCCTGTTGAGAATGTTGAGGAACATCGTGTTGAGGAAGCTGCGTGTTGAGGATGTTGAGGAACATGCGTGTTGAGGATGTTGAGGAACATGCGTGTTGAGGATGTTGAGGAACATGCGTGTTGAGGATGTTGAGAAAGCTGCGTGTTCAGGATGTTGAGCATGCCTGTTGAGAACGTTGAGGAACATACGTGTTGAGGATGTTGTGGAATATTCATGTTGAGGATGTTGAGGAACATGCATGTTGCGGATGTTGTGGTAGCATGCGTGTTGAGGATGTTGAGGAACATGCGTTTTGAGGATGTTCAGGAAGCTGCGTGTTGAGGATGTTGAGAAACTTGCGAGTTGAGGATGTTGAGGAACATGCGTGTTGAGGATGTTGAGGAATCTGCGTGTTGAGGTTGTTAAGGAAGCTGCGTGTTGAGGATGATGAGGAAGCTGTATTTTGAGGATGTTGAGGAAGATGCTTGTTGAGGATGTTGAGGAGCATGCATGTTGAGGATGTTGAGCATGCGTGTTGCGGATGTTGAGGAGCATGTGTGTTGAGGATGTTGAGGAAGCTGCGAGTTGAAGATGTTGAGAAAGCTGCTTGTTCAGGATGTTGAGCATGCCTGTTGAGAATGTTGAGGAACATAGGTGTTGAGGATGTTGTGGAATATGCGTGTTGAGGATGTTGAGGAACATGCATGTTGAGGATGTTGTGGTAGCATGCGTGTTGAGGATGTTGAGGAACATGCGTTTTTTAGGATGTTGAGGAAGCTGCATGTTGAGGATGTTGAGAAACTTGCGAGTTGATGATGTTGAGGAACATGTGTGTTGAGGATGTTAAGGAAGCTGCGTGTTGAGGATGATGAGGAACCTGCGTGTTGAGGATGTTTAGGAACATACGTGTTGAGGATGTTGAGGAACATGCATGTTGAGGATGTTAAGGAAGCTGCGTGTTGAGGATGATGTGGAACATGCGTGTTGAGGATGTTGAGGAACATGCATGTTGAGGATGTTAAGGAAGCTGCGTGTTGAGGATGATGAGGAACCTGCGTGTTGAGGATGTTGAGGAGCATGCGTGTTGAGGATGTTTAGGAACATACGTGTTGAGGATGTTGAGGAACATGCATGTTGTGGATGTTGAGGAATATTCGTGTTGAGGATGTTGAGGAGCCTGTGTGTTGCGGAGCATGTGTGTTGAGGATGTTGAGGAGCATGTGTGTTGAGGATGTTGAGGAACATG
>NC_057713.1:133618034-133618158 GCF_004010195.1 Chiloscyllium plagiosum
GTGTTGAGGATGTTGAGGAACATGCGTGTTGAGGATGTTGAGGAACATGCGTGTTGAGGATGTTGAGGAACATGCGTGTTGAGGACGTTGAGGAACATGCGTGTTGAGGATGTTGAAGCTGCAT
>NC_057713.1:133618658-133621768 GCF_004010195.1 Chiloscyllium plagiosum
GATATGGAGAGGAGGGTTAGAGGCATATGGAGAGGTGGTCAGAGAGATATGGGGAGCGAGTCAGCAAGCAGTGTAAAAGGACTCCGGAAGATATAAGAATGGGGTTTGTAGGGGCAGCTGTGATTTCAACATTGGGATGAAAGAAGGTAGTTTGGAGGCTGCAAACTCATTTCAAGTAATAGTGTGGATGTGAGGCAGGGGTTTTGTGTTCACCAAGCCCTATATTTCTAATTCACCTTTTTGATGAATACTTCAGCACCCATTTCTAAACTGACCTTTGTGTGCCAGTGATCTCTTGGTCAGTGCTCTCAGGTTATCGTAATTCCAATTTAAACACTGCTAAAATTTCCTTGTTTAGTTTTAAATCAGTAGGAAGTTTTATTTGTCAAAGATAATGCTATTATAAATTTGCTTTAGAATAATCATGATCATTTTTTAATGACTGGAATTCCCAGACTGGTGACGTTGCCTATGAGGATAACTGTTTATTTGATGCAGCATTTAATAATTTTTTTAATTGACTATTCCCACATTTGGACATTATTGCTCAAGTAATCATTACTGCACTCGTAACCACCACACAGGAGAAATTTATGAGGTTGTCAAACAATGTGCATATACATCAGGAATTATGTTAGCAGGAGATCAGCTCGCTGTCTGTAGTCAGCTAAATGCCAAGACAGAGGAATTTTAAATGGCTATAATGACCGGTTTAAATTCACGGTAGTTTGAGTAATTTGCTTAATTTCTATTACAGTATGGGTTTCTCAATGAGACAGATTGAAGTTAGTCAGGTCTCTCTTAATATGTTGCATGGGTAACAGAAACAAAGTGAGACAGACAGAGATACAAGAAATGAGAACAGCAGCAGCAGCAGTTATGATGAAAATCAGCAGAAGTGTTTAGCAAAGGCATTGTGCTGAATCAAATAGCTTTGCCAAGATCTGGTTTATTTTAACCAGGAAGGGATAGAATTTGTCCACAGCAATAGACTTAAATAGTTTCGAAAATATCATAACTGAAAGGCTGTTGACTTTACAAGATGTCAAATAATGACCCAGATAATTTGATGGGCAGAGAATCATTGAAGCATTGGAGACTGGATTGGGACCACTCCCTGACACTGCTGGTTCTCTGGACATTGCCTGGGTAATTAGAATTTCTGATGGGCAATGCCTCTGTGTCCATTAAAGTCAGAGAATTTGGAGGGGATCAAACACTTGCTCTAAACTCTGGATAACTATTAAATTCCAACTCAACATCGACACCCCAAATTTTGCCTCCCAACCTTGCAATCCCCAAAACTCCCTGAAGAAACACCCACTGATCCACTGACCTCATCCACCCTCAACCCTTCTGAGAACCATTCCACCCATCTGGCCCTGTTGGAGTCAACACCCCTCCTCAGGACCAGCCCAGCCAACCACTTGACTTACCCCAAACATAGATATAGCACCCTATCTACATTGCCCACCTGGCACCATAACCCTCCTTGCCCATCCTCATTAACTATATTCAAGGTGGAGAGAGGCAGATTTTTAATCAGTCAGGGAATCCAGGGTTCTGGTGAAAAGACAGGAAAGTGGAGTTGAAGATGATCAGCCATGATCTCATGGAATAGCAGAGCAGGGTCAATGGGCTGAATGGCCTATTTCTGCTCCTAATTCTCATGGATGATATATTCTGAACCATCTGTATCTGTACATCCTGAGAGGACTTTCAGTCGTGATTATAAAACCACGAGA
The DNA here is from genome assembly GCF_004010195.1 of Chiloscyllium plagiosum. Lineage (NCBI taxonomy): Eukaryota > Metazoa > Chordata > Chondrichthyes > Orectolobiformes > Hemiscylliidae > Chiloscyllium > Chiloscyllium plagiosum. The sequence goes on from NC_057713.1 coordinate 133,620,404, forward strand.
AATAGGAACAAAAGTTGGCTCTTCTGCCTTTTGGGAATGCTCAGTCATTCAATAAATTCATGGCTGTTCTGATACTCTTCCTGACTGCTTTCCTGCAATTTTCTCCTTATCGCAATCTTAAATTGGTGCCCTTTTAATCCGAGGCTATACCTTCTGGTCCCAGACCTTTGCACGAGGTGAAACATCCTCTCAGCATTTACTCTGTCAAGCCCTGAAAGAATATAATATGTTTCAATGAGATCCCCTCTCATTTTTCTAAACTCCAGTGAGTAGATTCCCAACATGTTTAATCTTTGCTCATAAGACAATCCCTCCACATTGGTATTCATCCAAATCAACCTTACAATCCAACCCTCTTGAAATAGGGGTCAATGTTCCATTAGCATTCCGGATTACCTACTGCCCCGGCGCGTTAGCTTCCTGGGTTTCATACATAAGTCATCCCAAGTCCCTTTGGGTTGCAACTTTCTGCAGATTTTTCTCTATTTTAATAACATTCTGTTCTTTTGTTCTCCTTTCCAAAATGAACAACTTCACATTTTCCCAAATTATACTCCATATGCCATCTTCACATGGAAACTGTTTAGCAATCGCTGGATGTTACTATTAGTTCTGGACTCGTTGATCCACCTGTTTCTCCTTCATTTCTTTATCCCTCATAGCCCCCCAGTGTGTCTGGAACAATTGGTCACAGTTCCAATGACCCTGTGTGGGGAATATCAGAAACAGAACAGGTCCTTAGTGATGAGGGTATCCCACTATCTCCAAGTGATAGTTTAGTGTAGCCGTCTATAAGTGGGAGATGGAAAACTTTGAGAAGATGCGAATGAATACCTCTCCATGGATCTGTAATATAGTGGACCTTATTGTGATGTATACAGCTCAAGTAATTGAGCAGGAGATTGTACACACAGTCATATTACTGACCCCTTGTTCATCTCCTCACCTTCACATCACGACATTGTTTTTTTTTATCCACAATATCGATGAATCTGAGGTAATCACAGGTACCTTGAAGGTATCACCTGTGGGTCACTGTTCACAAAGACAACCTGAGCTCCCACTGGCTTCACAGGGGCATGGGGTTAATTTCCTCTCACCTTAAAGATGAAGCATTCACCAATGTGGACTTGTGTCCAATGTCGTGATGTGAAGGTGAGGAGATGAACAAGGGGTCAGTAATATGACTGCGTGTACAATCTCCTGCTCGATTACTTGAGCTGTATATATCACAATAAGGTCCACTATGTCACAGATCCATGGAGAGGTATTCATTCGCATCTTCTCAAAGTTTTCCACCTCCCACTTATAGACGGCTACACTAAACTATCACTTGGAGATAGTGGGCTACCCTCATCACTAAGG
>NC_057713.1:133621875-133623737 GCF_004010195.1 Chiloscyllium plagiosum
TAAAGTGTGAAGTTGTTAATTTTGGAAAGGAGAATAAAAAGAAGTGTTAAATAAATGGAGAAAAACTGCAGAAAGCTGCAACCCAAAGGGACTTGGGATGAATTGTGCATGAAACACTAGAAGCTAGCTCATAGGGGCAGCAGGTAATTGTGTATGTTTAAGACAGCTAGTTAGGTTCTTGAGTATCAAGGCTTGTGGAGAGAAAGTACGAGAATGGAGTTGAGAAACGTATCAGCCAATTATTGAATGGTGGAGCAGACTCGATGGGCGGAATGGCCTAATTTTTGGTCCTACGTTTTATGGTCTTATGGATCTTATGATAAAGAGAAAGGCTAATGGAATGTTGGCTCTTATTTCAAGGAGGTTGGAGTGTAAGGTTAATAAGGGTGATCCCCGGGATGTAGCAATTGTCTTATGAGCAAAGGTTAAACAGGTTGGGACTGTACTTACTGGATTACACATTACACATCACTGGAGTGGGTGGGGTTTGAACCAGAGACACTGCCACTATGTCACAAGACCTTTTTGTGCTCTGTGGATGCTGTGATGACAGATATCTTCAAACTGTACTGTGTGTAAGTGCCTGATTGAAGGGTCCATTGTCACTGACAATTGGTGACCTTGTGGTCAGACAGAAATGATAACACATCCCCACCACCCCAACCCACCCTTCAACCATAAGCCCCCACCCAACCCCACACCCCCAACCCCTCCACCCCAAGTGTGTTGGCTGCCATTGCCATTGTGCATTGGTGACTTGGATAAATTCAGAAGACAACACAGAGTTAGTGAGTATTGGGCTCAGCCTGATATTCAGGCTCTAACTCCCTAACATTCAGAATGAGGTGGCAAAGTACAAAAATAATCGAGGCAAGGTGAGGCAGAGATGCTGCGAGCATCCAAGTAGGTTCAAATTGAATGAGCACTAAGAGAGCAAGCAAAGAATCCTGAAATACACCCTGCTCCCCAAAGCAGGGGTCCGGGGGTCTGTGTGCGGTTATACTGGCATTAACGTTGAACGGTCTTGCTGCACTCTGAATGGTAGCATTAGACATGAAAAGGTGTATGCTGAATGGGTCAGATATATACCATGATGTGGTAGGGTAGGTACATGGAGGGAGGGGACGCAGCCAGTCACTGCCCATGGAGCTTACCCTGAGATGTTGTGGATTGACGTTCAAGGTGGAGGCTTGGAGAAACGACCAATGACTTGGGGCTGCTGGCACTCCCTGCTGAATTTCATGTCAGTAAATCGTGTCATCACGATTCCTGTGTTGATTGTATAGATTGTCTGGATCCGCTGATCAGGTGTTTCAGTTTCTGCTGTAGTTCTTTAGCCAGTTTGTGTGATGGTGTCCCTGGTAGTGATACTATGGGTCTGAGTGGGATGTCTGGTTTGTGCACTTTAGGTAGTCCATAGAATTCTTGGACATCATCAGAAATATACACATAGATAAGGAAAAAACTATGGTCTCATTCGACGTAACGGCACTGTTCACCTCTATTGACAATACCCTAGCCAGAGAAACAATAGCCAACCTGCTGGACAAACAGAACAGACAATAGGGCGTGGAATCTATCAACAAAGACGGCATACTTAAACTAGTGGACCTGTGCCTCACAACACACTTCACATTCAACAACCAGATATACGAACAAATCAACAGAACACCCATGGGCTCACCGATCTCTGGACTCATAGCAGAAGCAGTAATGCAAAGGTTAGAACAAACAGTCTTACCACAAATTCAATCCAAACTCTGGGTCAGATATGTTGATGAAACCTTTGTAATCATTAAAAACACAGAAATAGAGAAAACACACCGGATCATCAACGCCACACCCACAGGAATCCGATTCAC
>NC_057713.1:133624193-133668052 GCF_004010195.1 Chiloscyllium plagiosum
TGTATGCGGATCGTTAGCTGTCTTCCTGTTTGTCCTATATAGTGTTTTTTGCAGTCCTTGCATGGGATTTTGTACACTACATTAGTTTTGCTCATACTGGGTATCGGGTCCTTCGTGTTGGTGAGTTGTTGTCTGAGTGTGGCTGTTGGTTTGTGTGGTTGGCAGGGACAGGCCACTATAAATGCCGGAGGAAACACCACAGAAGCGCTTCACAGGAGGCTCCCAAGCACTGAGGATGTCACCTAGACAGGGGACGAAACGTTTGCAACAAAAATTTCCAGCTCGGCGAACAGAACCACAACAACTTTGATACATGTTTTAAAAAAGAAAACATTAATAAAGTGAGCACTGGGCCTATGAAAGTGAGTCTGGAGAATTGATAATGAAAAATAAAGGGATGGCAGGTGAATTGAGCAGGTAATTTGCATCAGCTATCACTATAAAGGATACAAGTAACATCCCAGAAGCAGTTATAAATTAGGAACTGGAAACGTAAGTGCCTGGATTATGATATATCATCCAAGGGTCTTAAAAGGTCACTGGGTCTGAACAATACGGTGGTTGTTTCTACATTCCAAAGACTGTGGCAGTTTAAGTAGGCAGCCCACCACGAGCTTGTCTAGGGTAATTAGGGACAGGAAATAAATGAATGATTTGGATCTGAATTAATGATTTTATTGTCACATGTACTTTGTATTGAGAAAACAGTTCAATAGCCGTTTCACTATCACCGTGAGCTGATGCAATTTTGGACAATTTTAAGAATAAGAAAAAGCATTTGAAAGATATAACTTAAAGAGAGTCTATTGGTCCTGAGCCAGCTCATCATTCACACAACGCCTACCCTCATCCCTCCTCCACTGCCTCACCTACACCAGACCCAACCAATATCGAAGTTGGCACTCTTCAGATTCCATCCTTCCCCTCAGAGCCGATCCTCCTTTGGCATCCCCCCTTCCCCGCTGCCTGCGCTGGCCCCACCATCAGAGTGGCATCTCTCCAACTGGGCCACACCTCGATGTCGCTGTGATGGTGCCCCATTGCCACCAGCACCTGACTCAACCAATGATGAAGGCACCGGTCCTCAGGCGGCGCTGGGCCTACCTCTCTGACATCACCTCTGCCGATGGAGCAGCCACCGGTTCCAGTGCTGGGTCCCGTGCTTGCCCTGGAAAGTGAGTACCCATTCTTCACCATCATCGTCACATGCTGGGCTCACTCAAATCCACGCTGGGATTCCTCGCCACCACTCATGGTAGTAAAGGGAAGTAAGTATAAACTAAAGACAAAACAAACAAGGGAAAAAGAAAAGTGGAGGGAATGGACGAGGCCTGGCACAGAAGCCCTTCTCTGCCACCATCTTGATAATATAATGTTGATCTAGTCAGGAACATGCATGTTCCAGAAGAAGGGGAGGCAACCTGAAAAGAAAATCTGCAATTACGAATCTAATGACAACCATGAAATGATTGTTGTGAAAATCTGTCTGATTCACTCTATTAGGGAGGGAAACTGCCTTCCCTACCTGGTCTGGCTTGACATGTGACTCATGACTGCCCTTGAGCAAGTAGGGCTGGACAATAAATGCTGGCTTAGACAGTGATGCTCACATCCTGAAAATTAATTAAAAAGAAATGGCTACCAAAATAATTGATGCATTGGTTTCATTGTCCAAAACTCCCTGGTTCAGAGAGGGTCTCATTAGATTGGAAAATAGCAAAAATGATTCATTTATTCTAAAGGGGAGTGAGACAGAATGCAGAAATCTACAACCCAATTTTATTAATATCTGCCACAGGGAAAATATTTGTAATTATTATTAAAGGTCTAGCAGGGCAGTTAGATAAGATCAAGGTAATCAAGCAGAGCTGACAGGATTTTGTGAAAGGGAAATCATGTTGAACCAATCTGTTGGAGCTCTTTGAGGAAATAACATGAGCTGTGCTTAAAGGGGAACTCATAGATGTCCTGTATTTACATTTCCAGTAAACATTGCCACATCAAACATCATTGTGAGAAATGAAAGTTTCTGGTATAAAGGGTAGCAAACTGGCATGAAATGGATAGTTTACTGGCAAACAGAAACAGAGATGGCCGTAAGTGAATCCTTTCAGGTTGACAAGATGCAGAGAGATCTGGGTGTCATAGTGCATGAATTGCAAAACGCTAGTGTGCAGGTACAGCAAATAATTAGGAAAACTAATAACATCTTATCATTTGTTGAGGTGAGTTGAATACAGAAGTGGGGCAGTTATACTTCCGTTATATGGGGTATTGTTGACACTAAATGTTGAAGCTTAAAAATGTGTTGCTGGAAAAGCGCAGCAGGTCAGGTAGCATCAAAGGAACAGGAGAATCGATGTTTCAGGCATAAACCCTTCTTCAGGAAATGTTGAATACAGTCTCCCCACCTTCCCACCCCCAACCCCCTTTAAGGAAGGATGTGAATGCATTACAAGCAATTTTGAAGGCATTTATCAGACTAACACCTAGAACGAAGAAGGGTTATACTAAAACATTGATTTCTCCACCTCCTGATGCTTCCTGGCTTGCTGTGTTCTTCCAGCCTCCTACGTGTCTACTTTGGATTCCAGCATTTGCCGGGTTTTTTTTGTCTCTAACACGTAGAATGCGCAGATTGTGCTTTAAGAAAAGATTGGACAGAGTTGGCTTGTAGTTGCTGGACTTTAGAAGATCAAGAGGTGATTTGATTGAAACAGAGAAGATCCTGAAGTGTTTTGGCGTGGATGAAGAGAGATTGTTTCCTCTTATGGGAGATTCTCAAACCAAGAGCTCACTGTTATAGAGTCACAGAGATATACGGCACAGAAACAGACCCTTCAGTCCATTTTGTCCATGCCAACCAAATTAATCTAGTCCCTTTTGCCAGTATTTGGTCCATAATTTGGGCGGTACGATAGCACAGTGGTTAGCACTGCTGCCTCACAGCACCTGAGACCCGGGTTCAATTCCCGCCTCAGGCGACTGACGGGCCGAAGGACCTGTTTCCACATTGTAATGTAATGTAATCTAATCTAATCTAATCTAATCTAATCCTCTAAACCCCTCCGATTCTGTTAATAAGGCAATGCCATTTAAAGATGGGGTAAGGCAATTTTTTTTCGTCTGAAGGACATGTGCCTCTGGAACTCACCTCCTTGAAAGGTGGAGGAAAACTTTTAAGGCTGAGGTGGTTAGATTCTTGATGAGTGGGTGAAAAGTTTTCAGGGGTAGGTGGGAATGTGGGTTTGGGTTTACAGGTTGGATCCGGGTTGATTTTGTTAAATGACAGTGCAGGCTCGAGATGCTGAATCTCCAAATGTGCAGATGACACTAAGCTGGGTGGCAGGGTGTGCTGTAAGGACGATGCTAAGAGGCTGCAGGGTGTCTTGGACAGACTGGCTGAGTGGGCAAAGGCTTGGCAAATGCAACGTTGTCTGGATAAATGTGAGGTTATCCACTTTGGTCACAAAAACAGGAAGGCAGATTATTCTCTGAATGGTGGCAGTTTAGGAAAAGGTGAGATGCAACGAGGCCTGGGTGTCATGGTGGAACAGACGCTGAAAGTTGGCATGAAGGTGCAGCAGGCAGTAAGGAAAGCTAATGGCATACTGGCCTTCATAGTGAGGATGCCTTGCTACAGCTATACAGGGCCTTGGTGAAGCCCCATCTTGAGTATTGTATGCAGTTTCAATCTGCTAGTCTGTGCAAAGACATTCTTGTTATTGAGGGAGCCCAGTGAAGGTTCACCAGACTGATTCCCGGGATGGCAGGACTGACATATGAGGAAAGATGGATCGACTGGACTGATACTCACTGGAATTTAGAACAATGAGGGGGGATCTCATCGAAACATATAAAATCCTGATGGGACTAGACAGGCTCGATGCAGGAAGACTGTTCCCGATGTTGGGAAAATCCAGAACTAGGGGTCACAGTTGAAGAATAAGGGATAAGCCATTTAGGACAGAGATGAGGAAGAATTTCTTCACTTAGAGAGTTGTGAACCTGTGGAATTCTCTCCCAGAGGAAGCTGTTGGGGCAGTTCGTTAGATAGATTCAAGAGGGAGCTGGACATGGTTCTTGCAGCTAACGGGATCAAGGGTATGGAGAGAGCAAGAGAGAGAGGGAATGGGATATTGAGATTGCATGATCAGCTATGATCATATTGAATAGTGGGCAGGCTGAAAGGGCCGAATGGCCTACTCCTGCACCTGTTTTCTATGTTTTTATGCTACTTCCTTGGTTGCAGCCAGAACATGAAAAGCAAACAGGGTGCGTGGAACTGAGGACCATTGTACCACCATGAAACCAACCTGCATTCCATCTCCGTGCAAGGCTCGTTATGTAAAAAGACACTGGACCCCCATGCACAAAGTCTGGCTTCAAAGACAATAACTAACAGAAGACAGGTGCAGGAGTACAAAACAGCAGCAAGGAATGCCTGAAAAACCTCATCAACATTAGATGACACACACAGTTTGCAGCAAGATAGACTTAAGTCAAAGTTCAGAGTGAAACAACTTCCAAACCTTTCTCATGCTCTGTGTTTCTGGTCAATGGTAACCCTCAGGATGTTGATAGTGGCAGTAATTCATTGAGTGTTAAAGAGCATTGGCCAGATTGTCTCCTTATTGGAGATGATCATTGCATAGCAGTTGTGTGGCATGAATTTTATTTATTGCCTTGCACGTTGACTTATTGCTTGCAAAACAACTATATATTCTTTTGTATCTGGTCTTGTGTTTACCACGTTTATTTACAAGTGTCTCTACAAGAAAATGTGATATATCTACATATCTAAATACGGACTACAATAAAGAAAAGTTTTAAAAGGAGGACCCTACTGGCTTACTAAAGCAGGGTGAAAACGAGAGGAAAAACAATCTGTACAACGGAGAGCAGCTGGTCAAATGAATGGTCAGAATATAAAGGGCCATACAGAATGACTAAAGGGTTGATTATGAGGAAGAAATTAGTGTATGGGAGGAAGCTAGCTAGAAACGTAAAAAAGATAACAAGAGTTCCAACAGGTATATAAAATTAAAAATTAAAAATTAAACAAATATGGAAGCAGACCATTATCCTCACTTATAGAGGATACAAGATAATTCTGGTAATAGTTGTAAATTAAGAGATAGAATAAAGACAAACTTCGTGAAGTTACAATCACTGAAGAAATATACTATGCAAATTGATTGACAATTTTTGGGTCCAGATGGTCTTTATCCCAGAGTGTTAAAAGAGTGATTAATAAGGCAGTGCAAGCATTGGTGTTAATTAACCAGAATTTGCTACATTCTGGAAAGTTTCCATTAAACTGTAAAGTGGCCAATATAACTTCCCTATTCAAGAAGGAATGGAATCAGAAAATGTGAAACAATAGGCTAGTTAGCTTTAAGTCAGTCATGGGAAAAGATTCCCAATTGGTCATTAGGGAGGGCATAGCTGGGCACTTTGAAAAGCTCAATCGGCATTTTGAATCATTCTGAAAGGAAAATCACTTTTCATCGTCTTACAAAAGTACTGCAAAGGAATAATGTGCTGTGGACAAACATGAGTCTGTAGACATACTGCACTTGGATGTACAGAGGCAAAGGATAAATTTCCAATTCAAACATTATTGCAGAAATGAAAAGTTTGCGTAGCACTCCCTCTGAGTTGCAAGAAGCTCTACACACGTCAATTGACGTGTCAATGAATGTTGTTCACTTCCGGAAACTTCTGCCACACTGACAGGGAATGTTGGTGTAGAGAGTTACATATAGTCATGGATAGAAGGTTGGCAGGTTCATTAAAAAAAAGAGTGGGCATAAATAAGTCAGTTTCTGATGGGTAGGATGTGACAAACGGAGGTCTGTACTACACCCTTGACAAGTTTACAATTTATATCAACGACTCCGATGAGGGCTAAATTCCCAGATGACGCAAAGGTAGGAAGGTATGGTGTGAAGAAGATATAGGGAGTTTGTAGATGGACATAGATGGGATGATTGGTCAAAAATCTGCATAGTTTCAAAGAAGGGCAACTGGATTCGAAATGTTAACTCTGCCTTCTCTCCACAGATGCTGCCAGACCTGCTCAGATAGTTCTGAAGAAGTACTTAAATGTGCACTTACAATGCCTGGCACACAAGGCTAAGGGCCAAGTTCTAGAAAATGGGAAACAAAACCAGAAATTGCTGGAAAAGCTCAGCAGGTTTGGCAGCATCTGTGAAGAGAAATCACAATTTATGTTTTAGATCCAGTGACCCTTCCTCAGAACTGCTCTGAGGAAAGGTCACCAGAAGCGAAACATTAACTCTGATTTCCCTTCACAGATGCTGCCAGAACTGCTGAGCTTTTCCTGCAATTTCTGATTTTGTTTCTGATTTACAGTATCTGCAGTTCTTTCAGTTTTCATCCTGGAGAATGAGATTAGGCTTGTTTTTGACCAGCACAAACTTGATGGACTGACAGTCCTGTTTCTGTACTGTAGACCTCTATGACTCTAAGATCATAGTGGATGGACCCTTTGTTAAAGTTGCATTATTGTAGAGTTATTTTGTAGGCACACTTCTAGATGTAAAATGTAGACACTACTTACAATGTTAGGAATGTGAATTTTGCAATAATAGAACAGTGTATCCTCTGTATACCAATGATGAATTGTTGGACATGGAGTAAAATGCATGCTGTTTATTAAAGATTAAATGTTACACATACTTTGAATAAACACCAACTATCACAAATGATGTCTTGCCACAGAAGGTACAGATATTTACTTTCATTGCCCAACTTCATTTTATATTGGTCATGGAATTAAATCCAGCTAGAAGTTTCTTACACCACCTTAATAATGGGTTTTACCCTTTGTTTTACAGGTGGCATTGTTACCTTAACATAGTAAAACTTAAAAAGGATCCACTGCATGACTGTATCATGACTCAGCCCACCATATATGCATTTACTCATACACAGAGAATGAAACATACAGTTGTATTCATGAGGGGATTATAACTGTCAAGAGCCATTTTAGATAACAATTACAGTCCCTTCTGTTGTATATGCAGGTTTTCTTTTGTATTAAAATTTATCATTAATCTAAAATATAATATAATTAAAGCAAATCCTCCATATAAAATGGATATTTTATGATGCACATAATCTCAAACAAGCATGAGTAGGACAATCGCTTCTGAGACAATATGAGACTGAATAAAACACAAGTTTTATTTTCTTATAATATTAGAATACGGTAAAATACAGAACATTTGAAAACAAAGGGAGAATTAATGGATTATAGCAGGAAAGACTTTTCCTGCAGCTTATTTACGGCATCTTTTGACAGGAATTGTAATTTACAAAATACAAGCTAATGTATTTCAAAATTTTATCATGACAAAATATATTTACCAGATTCAGACCAAAGTTAATAATCGAGGATATTTTAATCATAGCATTAATAAATGTTACAACACAAGTGGTGGTATTTTGATCAATATTAGTTGTGGGGGTGAGGGTAGCATGGTGCTGTAATGGTGACGTCACTGGATTAATAATTCAGAACCGCAGGTGAATGTTCTGGGGGCTTGTGTTCAAATCCCAACATGGAAGATGGTGAAATTTTAATTGGATAAAACTTGGAATTAAAAGCTTGCTAAATTCCACCTGTGAAACTGCAGTCAATTATCATAAAAACCTATCTGGTTCATCAATGTCATAGAATCCCTACAGTGCGGAAGCAGGCCATTCAATCCATCAAGTACACACTGAACCTCAAAAGAGCATCCCACCCAGACCGAACCCCATTCCCCTTGGATAATCTACCTAGCCTGCATATTCCTGGACACTATGGACAATTTAGCATAGCCAGTCTACTGAACCTGCACATCCTTGGGCTGTGGGAGGAAACCCAGACACAGAGAGAATGTGCAAACTCCACACAGTCACCTGAGGTTGGATTTAAACCCGAGCCCCTGGCGCTGTGAGGCAGCAGTGCTAACCACTGAGCCACCACGCTGTCCAATTGTCCTTGAGAATCCAGAGCAATATGGCTGCCTCTTAACTGCCCTCTGGACAATTATGGATGGGCAGCAAATGCCCAAAAACCTGCATCCCATGAATGAAAAAAAACCTGTACTGATTTTTTAATCAACTGCCCATTTAACCCTAATCCTCAGTCTGAATCCTCTTTGATGACTGGACATCCTTTCTGAAGAGTAGGGACCAGGACTGTATAATTAGACTGGCTGAGACCTAATGAGTGTTGCATGATTGTTTAGCAGAATGTTGTTATTTTTGTATTCTGTGATCACAAAATTTGTTTGCATTGTGCCTGTATTTTCAATAATAAACTAAGATTTTGTCTATAATAGGACCATGATGTTTTAGGAGGCTGTCAGCACATGTGGTATGGAAATGTACTGACAACGACAGTGATGAGATTATAGATTAGTCAGTATGAAATACTGATTTGACTCTAGCAATACCATTTTGTACCTCAAAACCACCATCTTATTCCCTATGTTAATCTCACAAAGTTGCATGTGCATTTAGCAGCAAGATGTAACTCCCTCTCCTCCTCCACCAGAGATACTTAGAGGGTTCATTGACTCGATTCAGTTTCGTTGATGATGTATTTTGATTGGCTAGGATAGATTTAGCACAGCCTTAATTGTTTGTACTATTACTTAAAGTTGAAGTTTACACAGAGTGGAATGGTGCATGGTAAAGAGTTTGGTTCTCACTCCAAGGGTTCTGCGCACACTCCTGCTCCCAATCTTTGTTACTGCAGTTTCTATTCCCCTTGGCCTACAGCATGACCAGGAGATGAAGCAGAGGTGACACAGAGGATATTCAGTTGCTGTAAGAGGGACGAGGTGGTGAAGGAGAAGAACTCTCACTAAGAGGCATGCACACAGAATAATTCTCCTTAACATTCAGTGAAATACAGTGGGGTGGAGTTTCACTCCTGAGACAGCTGTGTCCGATCTAATACTCATGGGGAAGGGGTGCCGCTGGCCAGGCTTGGGTCCAGCACTTGGGAAGCAGAGCGGAGGCACACATGAGAATGGCAGAGTATTGAGGCAAGCTGGTTAACAGGCCAAGCTTGGTTCTCTGCTCATGGCAGACTCTAGGACCAGAGGGCACAGTCTCAGAATAAAAGGACATCCATTTCAGACTGAGATGATTTGCAGATTCTGAGTTCAGAGGGTTGAGAATGGTTGGAACTCCTTGCCACAGTGGGGTAGAATATAGAACAGTACAACACAGGAACAGGCCCTTCGGCCCACAGTGTTGAGCCGAACATGACGCCAAACTAAATTAATCCCTTCGCCTGCCCTTGGTTCACATCCCTCCATTCCGTGCATATTCATGTGCTTATCTAAAAGTCTCTTAAACACTCTTATCATAACTAGCTCCACCACCATCCCTGGCAGTGCGGTCCACACTCTTACCACTCTGTGTAAACATCTTGCCCCTCACAACTCCTTTGAACTTTCCCCCTCTCACTTTAAATGCATGCCCCCCAGTTTTAGACATTTCAACTCTGGGAAAAAGATTCTGACCATCAACCCTATCTATGCAGCTCATAATTTTATAGATTTCTGTCATGTCTCCCCTCAGCCTCCATCACTCCAGTGAAAACAACCTTAGTTTGTCCAGCCTCTCCTTATAGCTTATACCCTCTAATCCAGGTAGCATCCTGGTAAACCTTGTCTGCACCCTCTCCAAAGCCTCCCCATCCTTCTTGGCGACCAGAACTGAATATAATACTGTAAGCCCCATGGCCTAACCAAAGCCTTAAAAAGCTGCAACACGACATCCTGACTCTTGCAGGGAGAAAGTGAGGACTGCAAATGCTGGAGAGTCAGAGTCAAAAAGTATGGCACTGGAAAAGCACAGCCGGTCAGGCAGCATCTGAGGAGCAGGAGAATCGACGTTTCGGGCACAAGCCCTTCATCAGGAACGTGAGAGGTAGGGGTAAGGGGACTGAGAGATAAATGGAAAGGGGTGCTGGGGGCAAGGTAGCTGACAAGGCGATAGGTAGATTCAGGTGGGGAAGAAGGTGATAGGTCAGTTTTGAGGGTGGAGCTGATAGTGGGAAGGAAGATGGACAGGTAGGACTGTTCAAGAGGGCAGTGCCGAGTTGGAGGGTTGAATCTGGGATAAGGTGCGGGGAGGGGAGACGAGGAAACTGGTGAAATCCACATTGATCCCATGTAGTTGGAGGGTCCCAAAGTGGATGATGAGGCGTTCTTCCTCCAGGTGTCGGGTAGCAAGAATTTTGTGGTGGAGGAGGCCCAGGACTTGCATGTCCTTGGCGGAGTGGGAGTGGGAGCAGAAGTGTTCAGCCACAGGGCAGTGGGGTTGTTTAGTGTGTGTGTCCTGGAGATGTTCTCTGAAACGAACCACAAGTTGGTGTCCTGTCTCCTCAATGTAGAGGAGACCAGTCAAGGGCAACAGACACATTAGATGAGGTGTGTGGAGGTGCAGGAGAATTTCTGTCAGATGTCCTGACTCTTGTACTCAATTCCCCAACCAATAAAGCCAAGCATGGCATACGCCTTCTTCATCACCCTATTTACTTGCGTGGCCAGTTTCAGGGAGCTATGGACTTGAACCTCAATGTATGGGGACAGAGTCCATGTGTACATTTAAGGCTGAGGTGGATCGATTCTTGATCAGTCAGGGAATCAAGGGTTGGAGGGAAAGTGCAGGAAAGTGGACGTGACGAATGTCAGATCAGCCGTGATCCTATTGAATAGGGGAGAAGGCTCGAGGGACCGAATGGCCTACTCTAGGTTCCTATTTCTTATGGTCTTATCCACCGTCAGTACATCTCAGGAACCACGCTGAGATAAAATAAAACAAAGGCCCGAGTTTGTAATACAGTCCTTACAGTAATAAAACAATTTACAATCATCAAGTGTGTAGTCTCTTATGAAGCAAACTTCTATTCACAAACCCACATCAAAGACAGCTAATCCTTTAATAAACTGCAAATTTTGAATTCTGTGCTGATATCATTGTAACTTGTTGAAATCAGATTCATAAAGAGGTCTTTGGTAAACATGAAGAAACAGATATTTTAACTCCTAGAACAGTTATTTAAATATCCAATGACAGCAGCAGCTCAAAATCTTTCATTTGTTTTTAAAGAGCTTGTGATTTATATCTGACAATTATACAGACTGTTTTAGCCTTTACACCTACTGGATAAAACTGTAACTACCAACTTGTGGATTATGGCCCTTGCTGTAGCCAGGATGTGGACTATTTGAACTTAGCAGTTTCTATTATTCTGAAAACTTCACTGAATCTCCATTATTCCACAAACATCCAGGATAGAGTGTCTGGTCACCCCCTTGCCCACAGTGGGGGTGCTCAGTGAAAACAGTCCCCTGTCGCAGGGATACCTGCAGCCTCTCAGCTGTTCGATGATGGTCTTGTGAGTGAAGGTGACCACTTTGGATCTGGGTTCCTTGCAGACTGGACCAGACAACATTTCTAGCCAAGGTGTGAAATTTGACAGTTATAAATACAAGAGTGAAAGGGTGATGTGAAATCATAAATGAGAGATTTGGGTTGTTGTTCAGTAGGATGTTTGGATGGTGAATGATAGCGATATGGTATATAAGTAGTGTGTGCAAGGCTAGTGATATCATTGGTGGGAAATGGCCTTTTAAAGTTACTTTTGATTACCTGAGCCACTTGCGTAAGATTAATTCATTCACGCTGCTTTTGAGTTGATGTCCAGAGGGTACCCCTGTCCACATCTTGCATCCATACTTCAGTTGCTGCCAAAAACAAACCTAGAGCTTGCTCTTTATAGAACTGTACCATTATCATTTCTTTCTTCGGTTAATCTTGCATTTTAAAATTACTTCCAGCACCTTCTGCAGTCAAAGTGCACCTCTCGGGTTAAAAGGTGCAGGCTGGCTGTAAGCATCATAACTGTGCTGGCTTCTACCAACTTTCTGACTCCCCCTGTTCAGATGTCCAGACATTCAACAGCAGTGGCCTCACATTTCAATCACAAACTGAAGTGGCAGGCACAGATTGCAAGCTCACTGCATCTGAACAGGCTGGCCTGGATTAATTGCACCTTACAATTTCCCTACTTATTTACGGAGGGCTGGAGTCCCTGAAAAACTTTGAATGGATGGAAAATCATGTGAGCCCTGCAGTGCCATCTTCACCCAGTTCAGCTCCTTAAGAATATTTGTATTACATGAAAATTCACATTGACTGATGCCGATACTCAAATCTATTCCAACTCACATTCAGCATCAGGTTAAAAGATCTGAAAGTTATGCACCACTTAGAATTAAACAGGATTTTTTCTATACTGTGAACACAAACAATACATCAAAGGTAGAGAATAATATAGACAATGCTGTTTAGAATTTCCCAGATTTGATTCAATCAAGGTCAGCAAGCATTTCCCCCATTCCTTCAGCCAGTCCTGACTGACCAACATATCATTTTCTCAGTTTGAAAGTGGAAATGTAGTATCTTTCTTCACTGATGCCATTTGTAGCGGAACTGAACATCAGAATTTGGCAACAGGATACCAAGGCCTGCCCGGTCATTATTAAGTCCAACTGGCTTTTCTCCTTCAATGATTTCCAAGTCAAATGTAGCTAACATTATTGAGAGAAACATTTTGATCTCACTGACTGCAAAGTGTCTCCCAGGACACATGCTGGATCCAGAACCAAAAGGCATCAAATAATACCGAAGTTTCCTTCCTCTCTTGTAAAAGGCAGTCTTCTCCAATCCATTTTCCACAAAGCGATTATACTTGTACACCTGCAAAAACAGAAATCAAAATAAGTCTCTATGCATTGTTACAAGAAGGTGAAACTTGACTTGGGTTGTAGCACAAATTTGTAGCTCATTTCACACACTGCCCCGTTTTCTGGTTGATATTATTAAGTGAAATTGCAAGTAAGTGACTCTCAGGTGAGCCCTTGGCTGTGGTGTCTTCCATCAATCATTCTGTCAAAGTTTACAAGTACATGCTGCCTGACCTACTGAGGGGAGTGCCAAAGGCAACATCACGGTCATAAAACGTGAATTTCAAAGAGAAATGGAGAAAATTGTTTAAAATATTAATATAAACTAGATCACATAAAAAGAAACTTTTAAGTCAAAATTATATTGGTACAGTTGTTTGCTTCCACTTCAAGTTGCTTGGAAGTGAAATATCAATTATTTGCTTTGCTAAACAAACAGTCACTTGTGGACAATAAGAGATAAAGCTGATAATAGAATCATAGAGTCAGAGTCCTACAGCACGGAGACAGGCCCTTTGACCCAAACTGGTCCATACCGACCAAAATGTCCATCCACACTAACCCCATTTCCTTGCACTTGGCCCATATGCTTCTAAGCCATTCCTATCCATGTATTTGTCCAAATGCCTTTTAAATGTTGTTAATGTACCCGCCTTAACCACTTCAGCTGGCAGCTCATTCCACGTGCGTACCACCCTCTGTGTAAAAACATTGTCCCTCAGGTTCCCTTTGATTCTTTCCCCTCCAACCTTAAACTGATGGCCTCTAGACCTTGATTCCCCAACCCTTGGAAAAAGACTGAGTGCATTCACCCTATCCATGTCTCTCATGATCTTATACACTTCTTTAAGATCCCCACTCAGGCTTGAAAGGAAAAAGGTCCAAGCTTGTCCAACTTCTCCCTATAACACAGCCCCTTGAGTCCTGGCAATATTCTTGTAAATTTCTTCTGCACTCTTTCCAATTTAATAACATCCTTCCTATAGCAAGGTGACCAAAACTGAACACAATACTCCAAGTGCAGCCTCACTAACATCCTGTATAGCTGCAACATAACTTCCCAATTTCTATACTCAATGCCCTGACTGATGAAGGCCAGTGTGCCAAAAGCCTTCTTCACAGCCCTGTCTACCTGGGACTCCACTTTCAGAGAACCGTGCACCTGAACTCCAAGATCCCTCTGTTCCACTACACTCCTTAAGACCCTACTATTCACCATGAAACTCCTAATTTGATTTGACTTTCCAAAATGGAACACCTTACCTGATGAATCTTTTCATAAGGTATAAATTTATCAGAGTCACAGAGGTCTTTCGTGCAGATAAAAGGTCCTCTGCCCCATCATGTCCACTTCAGTCAAAAACAGCCCCCTAACTATTCTAATCCCATTTCCCAACGCTTGCCCATAGCCTTATATGCCTTGGCATCACAAGTGCACATCTAAATACTTCTTTAATGTGATGTAGGCTTCAGCCTCTCCCACCTTTAGAGGCAGAGAGTTCCAGATTTCCACCCCCCTCTGAGTGAAAGCATTTTCCACCACAACCCCTCTGATCCTTCTGCCCCCTTCCCTTAATTCCTGTACCCTGCAATTCTAGAACTGTTTCATACATATTCATTAACCTACATATTTTGTTGCAAAGTTTAGGTTGCTCTGAAATGTAGCCCCAACTGAGTAAATGCCAGGAAATGTTATGTTATTTCTTTGAGGTTTGGAAAAGGCACTAAAGGAAGCTGGCGATTCAAATTAACTGTGAAAATTCAAATCTGCCTCCCGCACAGTAGTACACAATCTGTTCCCCAATTCAGTTTTACTTTCTATCTTGTCTATTGATTGCCAAATGGTTCCACTAAGCCACTGTGAAAACATGTCACTACCATTTAATGCAGTATTCCTACGTATTTTAAATATTTTTGTTTGTTTATACTTGTCCCATATACTTTAATCTCTGATCCGTTACTGAGCAATCATCAGTTTACTTGAAGGCTGCAATTCAATGTAATTGTTAAGCATGACTGAAATATCACCGATACTATACCGAGGTGAACAAACACGAGGAAATGCAAAGCTAAAGGCAGGATTCAATGCTCTCTCTCTTACATTTCCCAATATTTCAGCCGTGTAGGCATATCCCATTTGTCAGAAAATTAATATTTTCTGCAAACAATCCAAATTGTGGTTTTATTAAATATTATTTCTGGGGGTCATAATAGTGATATATGAAGTAATGACTAGTCAAAGCGTTAATGGCCTTTCAGTGACCTCTGAGTGTAATCTGAATACAGGCGTTTCCAGGACCTGAAATTATTAATAGGCACTGCCTAAATGAGAGGGCATAATTTGAGATTTAAATCTAGGAATGTACCCCATATATGTTTCACGTATCAATTATTTCAATTGTCTAAGCTCAATGGTCTAACTATGAAAGTAACTTGTCTGATATCACAACACAAAATATGGTATGGTCCGTATAGATTCCTGAAAATTGCAAAAAAAAGGGGATGTGGTAACATCAGGCAATTATATCTTCCAGGTCAAATGGCATTACTTGTGATTCGAATCTCTTTGTCATTTAACCAACAAAAAGTCTATCAGAATAAGTAATTGTCTCATTGGGTATAATTGCTTGGCGGTACAGAATGTATTAGATTAGATTACTTACAGTATGGAAACAGGTCCTTCGGCCCAACAAGTCCACACTGACCCTCTGAAGAGCAACCCACCCAGACCCATTCCCCTACATTTACCCCTTCACCTAACACTATGGGCAATTTAGCATGGCCAATTCACCTCACCTGCACATTTTTTTTTGGACTGTGGGAGGAAACCGGAGCACCCGGTGGAAACCCACGCAGACATGGAGAGAATGTGCAAACTCCACACAGACAGTTGCCTGAGGCGGGAATTGAATCCGGATCTCTGGTGCTGTGAGGCAGAAGTGCTAACCACTGAGCCACCATGCCACCCTTATTATTGAACAAAAAAAGAGAGAAAAGCCGCTGAAATGTTTTGGATCGTGTTTCTTAAGCAATATAAATTGTTGCTCCTTTTGATATGTTTGTATTCTTGTTCTGTGTGGGTGACGGAAAGCCAAAACATTTCAACAGCTTTTCTCTCTTTTATTTCAGTAATACTTAATAATAAGCAATTATACCCAGTAAGTCAATTACTTATTCTGATAGACTTTTCTTGGTCCAATGGGAATGAGCTCAAGGGTGGAGAGGGAGGTGTTGGATGGGATCCCTGTCTTACATTACATGATGACATCACTGAAGACCCACCCTTCAGGAATGTGCAGGATCCATCCTGAAGTTTCTTTCTTACAAAGGTGGGATCAGGATTTATTCCATGAATAGCTCACTGGAAAGTAACCTACATTGCTGCACATCCACGCCCAGTATCAGACATTGTAATTCTCCTGGCATGATTGTGAGGAGGTCAGCCAGGTGCACCTTATAGAATCTGAGTTCCTTGATTGGGGCTATTAAACTGGTCTAATCTGGGAGCACTGGCTGATAGATATAAAGAGGAGTGTTGGACCCTCTTGTAGTGTAGTGGTAGTGTCCCTACTCCTGGACTAGGAGGCATGGGTTCAAGTCCCACCTGTCCCGGAGGTGTGTAATAACATCTCTGAACAGGTTGATTATAAAAACAGGTTAAAAACATTAATGAATTGGAGTGTCACACTGACAGCCAGCTCTGAGGGAACTGGATCAGTGTCAAGGACTGTCCACGAGCAAATAAACAGCAACTTGGGTGTCAGGATACCACTCTTTGTGGAGTTAATTCAATAACCTGCAAATATTCTAAAAAAGCAAACAACAAATAGCCCAAACAGGTATTCATACACGCTCTAATGTTCATTACCGAAACACTTGAAAAGCCAAAATAAAGCCAAAATACCACCTAAATAAAACAGATCCAGACAAACTTTAGTAAGGTTAGGCACATTCATGTGCTCCAAAGGCTTGCGATTTCAAATAAACTTGTTGGACTATAACCTAGTGTAGTGTGACTTCCAACATTGGCATTTAATCGGATTACAGTTCAATCGTATTTTATCTCTATTTATCTGTCATTGCTTCAGGTCCTTTTGCCATCACAAACCAAAAATATGTAGAGCTTTGTCTTGAGAACTGAGACGCTAGCCCTAACCCTAACCATTTCCCAAGTGAAAAAGGTCCTGCTCTTTTTACTGGCGGAATTAACAAGGTACAGTTGGGTGTCAATGTGCTCAGAACAGTTCAGTCTTGCAGTCTGATGGGTTTGTAAATGGAAAACCTTCCGTGACCATCTCCCTCATTCTTTTCACTCTCTTCTAGATCCTGGTTATTTTTACTCTCTTTTCTCTCTATCAAATTCAAGCACCTAGACATTGATTTGAAATGTATAAAATTGTACCTGTAAGTTTCAACTACTTTTCATTGCATGTTTATGTTTTGGCAGATACTAATGAATACCTGGGAGTAAATTACAAAGTTTCAGGTGACATTAAATAAGGGTCCAGATTAGAGTGATGCTGGAAAAGCACAGCAGGTCAGGCAGCATCCGAGGAGCAGGACTCTAATCTAGACTGTGGTTTCCAGCATCTGCAGTCCTTGTTTTTACCTAGCTGACATTAAATAAGGCTGAGTTTACAACCAGCATTTGAACCCTTAGACTAATTCATACCTTAAAGTTAAATATTAATCTGACTTTAAATATTTAATAATATTATGAAATCGTAAATATGTATGAATTTTTTGGAGAGATGGCAACAGGAATTTGTTTTTAGCTACAAGCATCTGTCAATGTAACATAGTGATTCATGGCAATATTTATGAAAGACTATTTACGTAATGCTGCATCAATGTTAACTAGTTGTATTCAATGGTAGTTGACCATGATTTACTGTACTAAGAATGTATTATGTTAAATTAAATGCTGGCCAAATCAAATTTTTGTCTTGAATAATAAGTGTCAATTATTACTAATAGCTGAATTTAATGTATTCATGTGCACATGTACATGGGAAGGTCACGGTGTGAAAGAAGACAGCAGTGTTTGCTGCTGCTGCTGCTGGAACAGTCATCTCTGCTCTCCAACCTCAGCTCATAGTTTAGTGTTAATGCTAGTACTAGCAACAATTCACCAAATGCAATGTAGAATCTGATTGCATTTAATTTGCATGCAGGTGGTGAATCTCTCAAGCCACATTAAGGCCGTGCCATGGTGGATTAATTTCCAGCCTTTGATATTCATTAACTCTGGCTGCAGAGAGAGAAAAAATACAGGGAGATGACACAATTACCTTCAGAGCTTCAGTGCAGAGACACAGCTTCACAATCTCAAGTTCACAGCACCATATCAATTGATCAAGAAAAGGGAGAATCCTTATGAAGTGATGTGAAGCAACATATGGCTATTACAGGAATTTTTGGAATCAATGATGCTCCGGCACAATTATCTAAATGATGCAGCTTATTTGTTACTGACACAGTTCTTTATCGTTTCTTTTTCTTGTTCATCAAGTGATCCTTTACCTAACAAAGCAGAGAGTTCTCTTGACTTCAAGCCAATCAATTCACAGTTCAATGTTAATCCTTTTCAAAGCAACACTACTCAATCTCATTCCCATATTCTCTATTGAGACACTAAATTCAATGACCTTCAGGTCTTGGACCACACGCTATTCAAAAGATGGGAGATTCTTTTCGCAAGAAAGAGCAATCACAACGCTGGAACAAAAGGCTTGGTTGTTGCTGTAAGGCAGCAGGATAGACTGAGCTGCACATGCAGGACACGACATACCTCAGGATTTTCATAAACCTCTGGATCCATGTGCAGAATTTGAGGATAAAGGACAACCCAATCGCCTTTTCTCAGTTTGACGCTCTGTTCTTCTTTAAGTTTTAAGGTGAAATCCTCCTGAGCAGTTCGGATGTTCATAGAGGCACTACATAATCGGAAGCTCTCTTTTATGGCACTTCCTAAAGACAAGTAAGTATAAAAACAGACAAAGAGAACAAATACAGAGAAAAAGAGAAACGGTATTAGCGTCAAAAATTTTAGAAACATCCCGTCTCTTTTCACTTTTTGTATCCATAATTTATTTTGGGGGAAAATATCCTTTAAATTCTGAGCATATTGAATGACATATTAGCTGTGTTCAGTGTTGAGTTAAGTGCTGGAATTCTTTGACCTCAACACAAAAAGAGATACAGTTTCCTTGCAAAGATGATAATTGCAGATTTTCAGATTTTTTTAGAAAAGCTTTTCAAACTGAATGCACCACCCCATCTTAGTAGGCTCCAGAAACCCAATGTCCTTGGCATCCTAGTGGCCTTCAACTTTTGTTCCCTGCTCGACAGATTTTATGGCTAATTTCCGGCAATTTATCCTGGCAGTTCGAAGAAGAATTCCTGTGGGAATAATGTGCATAATTTGCATAAATCATTCTGATAGAATGCATATCAGCATGTAGCTCCTGTCTAGGGTTGCAACACTCACATTGTAATCAAAACTGACTTCTTTCCAACAGTATATCTGGATAGCGAATTTAGCAACTTGATTCTTTCTGATCATCTTGGGGAAGTCAAAAAATTGTATCCGCCCATGAGAGGGTACAAATTTACAAAAGTCGTCACCTACATTTAAGGGATAAAGGCAGTTCACATCCCAAGCAACCATGGCGTTGCTAATAAAGGAAGCTTAAAAAAAACTGCAAGTATTAATCCGAAGTAAACAGCAACTGTTCTTTCAGTAAACATTAAATCTGCAGCAGCGTGCACAGAAAATAAAGTGGCATGGGATGCATTCTTGCAGGAGGTTTCTCCTTAAGCGTGCATTTGTCTAAAGGAATGAAGCTTTGGTCAGCTCTGTGTGGTCAGCGCGGTGATTCAATGTGACGTACAGTGAGTCTGTGCATATTCTTTTGGACTGCCTTCGTTACTATAATCAGGCAGAATCAAATCGGTTTGTTGGTGACGAAGCCAGAGCAGGACTGCGGATCCAGAAGAAAGCCTGGATTGCGGATTGCCACAAGGCACCTGACACGATAGATTCTAACTGGCAGCGCCCTGGCAGCGAAACGTTGCAGCGTACGAGAAAATGTCTACCCTCCTACCCTCATGCTGTGCGCTGCCACGAGAAAGACACTCTGTATAAACCATTTTAGTATGTGCTCGGGAAATGATAGATGACAAGTGAAACATTACTGTTTGCCTAAGAAATCAGACGAAACAGAGAGGAAAAAAAAATTTCATGACTACAGCACACGACGGTGAAATGGTCGTGCAGTAGTTATCACTTGAGCAACATGGTCACATTCCATTGGCTGAAATTCTCCCTTGCAGCATGGCAGTCAGTGGCTGATGTAGTATCACAAATGACAATTGGGCAAGCATATCTTATGCAGAAGTTAATCACGATAATGGAGCGCAAAGTGTGTCTTCGTGGTCAGATCGTAAATGACAAATCTGTTTTACCTTACAGTACCAGCTACATGTGGGAGGTTAGCCTGCTTTGGCTTTGAGCAATCATGATGATAATTATTAAATGCCAAAAGTAATGAGTCAGATGATGATCAGCAAGGGAGAAGCACAGGCCTATGGGGTTTAAGTTGATAAATTAAAAGACACATTTCTATAAAGCATTCAAAGCTTGCAACACATACCCAAAAATAAAATGCAGAAAATCTCATCAATCTAAATAACCCTGCTTACAATTTCTTGCACACATTTAACATATATCAAAAGCAGCCATCCAATGCCACAGATAGATCAGCTGGTAGCTTGGGAGGTCTTCTATTCAGTACCAAGAGCTATAGTTTGTAAATTATCCAGCACAGTGGTGCTGCATCTGTTTCTGTACTAGTACAGAACAAACAAGCCAATTGAAAGCCTATTCCAAGATTACCACACAGCAAAGTGTGCACAACCTTTGTTTTCAAAAACACATTGGAGACATCTTGGAATATTGAGGTTAAGGAAAACGTTCAGTTCCTTTTCAAAAAGTACTACATTGCCAGCATCTGTGAAAGATTTCTTGATTTGTTCTTGAAATATGTGTTATGAAACATTTGCAGGCTCAGTCCTGTACAGCTAACATGTTTCTCTAGATTATTAAAGTGAAAGTTTCAATCTCACCTACAACCTATGGACAGCCTTGGTAGAAGCCAATTGACAACAATACATGAAAGCATTCAAATTACAAGCTAGTCTTTTCTTCCTTCCAATGGGAAGTAATATTGTGAGAGACTGGTTATAAACTATTGCTATGTTTGCTGTAGTTGACTGTCTGAGAATTCAGCGGCTTTCCAGAAATTTGATAAGATAGCAATCACCGTAAATATTTTTTCTAATTTTTCAAATAAATTAATTGTCGCAAAACTAAGAAACAGCGCAAGCTACAAAATAATTGCAGACATTATTGTAAACATTACGGTCTTGCATGAATCTGTCAGCTTGAAATACAACATGGTGATTCGATGCCCAGTTCCCAATCACTAAAGGATTGCACAAAACTTAAAGGTCATTGTCAACTACTTTGATATTTAGCACCTGACTCAAGACTCACAAAGCACACAAACAATGGTCAATAAAATGTGGTTCAGTAATACTGAACAGTAAATGATCAGTCACCAACTAGAAATACTACAGTGGCCAATCGCCACACTTATTGTTTGTCAGGTAATAAACTGGCAGCAAAAGGAATCAGCAAAACAAAGAATTCACTCCACAATGATAGAATTTTATTGTGCAATCAGCCTGCTATGTAAATGTGTTGAGAATTTTTAGTAAGTTGCTGACTTAAAAAAAAATCATCAGTTCATTTCAACTTAACCTAACCCTGTCGACTAGAGTAAGGAAACAAATGTTACATCCTGCTTGTAAACTGGGTAACACAAAAGACTGAAATGTTATTGGATCAGTAAGCAATCCTGATCTATTGAAAATATCTAACTTAATAAAATTAGATGAAAGAGGATGACTGTAGTCATAAAGAATTGACCTTCAAGGCCAACTCTGCTTCTCACTGAGACGTCCATTCCAATTCTTCTTCATGGAAGTCAGTAAAATGTGATTTAGCCAACGTGCAAGAGAAAGCGTCACAGAAGCAGTACGCTGGGGAAAACGCCTTCTCCCTCTGGGGTGCACTTTCTGCTCAGGTTTTCGGAGTCTTAGTGGAAAACCACATTTCAGATGGCAGTGATATTTTATAAAATTTAGGCTTTAGATGGGTTATTGCTGGAGGAGGAAGTTAAAAGCAATGTACATAAATTAATCCCATAAAGGGTGATCAAGATGTAGTCTAGTAACATTTTCCAACTTCATGTCACATGTACATACATCTGAAACACTGTGGCCCCCTTATTTAAGAAATTTAAGGAAAATTTCACTGGAGGCAGTTCAGAGAAGGCTCACTAGGATGGCCCCTGTTATAGAGGGGTTGTCTCATGAACAAAGATTAAACAGGTTAGGGCACTACTCCCTGGAGTTTACAAAAATGAGAGGTGATCCCATTGAAGCATAGAGGATTCTTAAGGGGCTTGACAGGGTCAATGCTGAGAGGGTATTTCCCCTCATGGGAGAGTCTAGGACTAGAGAGCACAGTCTCAGAATAAAGGGGCACCAATTTAAGACTGAGATGAGGAGGAATTTCCTTTCTCCTGAGGGTTGAGAGTTTTTGGAACTCTTTGCCCCAGACAGCTGGGGGTACGCAGAGTCCATGTATATATTTAAGGCTGAGAGAGAAAGATTCTCGATCAGTCAGGGAATCAAGGGTTACAGAGAAAAGGCAAGAAAGCATACGTGAGGAAGGTTGGATCAGCTATGATCCTGTAGAATGGTGAAGCAGGCTCGAGGGCCCAAATGGCCTACTCCTATTCCTATTTCTTATGATCTTCAATTGACCCAGTGAGGAATAGCTGAGACAAAGCTCACTCACCACTCGGAATTCTTCTCTTCTATCCCATTAACTAATCCTTTACGTTTACCCATCCTTAAGAAAGTTTGAAAAATAAACCCCAAAACTATTTGTGAACATTGAGCCACTTGTCAATCATGACGGTGACAATGGGGCCTAATGTCACTGTGCAGTACATTGGGAAGGAAGCAGCTGTCTAAATGGTGCCTGACAGATTGGCATTGTGATTGACGGGTGAGCCCGAATTCACAAATAGTTCCTGGCGTGTGTCAAGATCAGACGACCGTTACTTTTGTTTGAAATATCTAAATGATGGGTTTTAAAAGATGGAATTTCTCATTGGAGAAACATCCTGTGGGTGTGGATTTTGAAAATTCAGTATTTAAAGTAGTGCTGCTGTGGGACACTACAGATTTAATGACAAGAAATTGAGTTTACGCATTGCAGCAAGCACTATCGGAAAGTGCCTTCAGGTGAAGAAAGTATTCCTATAGCAAAGGATAATTTGGAGTGTTTCTGCCATAAAGATATTCACAGAATGTATATTAAAAAATATACTTTACATCTTGTAAAATTGAGTCCAACTAATTACTTTATGAGTTAGATTACTAAAATTGATAAATGTAGCAATAGTTTGCATAAATTAAGATTCCACGAACAGCAAATGACCAGTTTATCTATTAATGTTAAAGTGAAGTACCACAGAATCTTAATAAAAAACCGGAAAAACTGCGGATGCTGTAAATCAGAAACAAAAATAGAAATTGCAGGAAAAGCTCAGCGGGTCTGGCAGCGTCTGTGGAGAGAAATCAGAGTTAATGTTTCAGGTCCGGTGACTCTTCTTCAGTTGAGAGGAAGGGTCACCAAACCTGAAACGTTAACTCCACTTTCTAACAATTTCTGTTCTTGTTGCCACAGAATCTTAAATGTACTTAAATCAATGAGGACATCCATTTAATATCCCAACCAAAGAGCAGCAGCTTTAACAATGGAGTACAGCACTGGTGTAGCATTTCAATTCTCTTACAGCTTTGGAATGGGGTTTGAACCTATAATCGTCTGACTTCGAGACCAAAGTACTTTCAGATGAGCTAGTCACACTTAGTTACATAGAAGAAAGACATGAGGATATGTGCATTCATGGTTACTGCATTTAGTAACCCTGCAATGTCATAATTTTCAGCAGTCAGTCTCCATTTCATTACCTCTTGAGCATCCCAATTTTAAACTGCTGCTTCCTAAAGCAGACTAGAAGCTAATGTCAGATAAGGTGTGATTGCTGTTCTCAAATGAGATCATGCATTTCCTCAGAGGATTTTTTTTTTCCGTTTTGCTGACTCCCAAGATTAAAAGAATCATATGTCTTCATTTCTCATTCCAAAATGTATGTCAGATCCGATATACAGTTTTAACACATTGTGCACCGGATATTTTTGTTAAGGTAACCTTATAGTACATCGAATTAAATTCTCTTTCTCAAAGAATTATAGCTTTCACAGCAAAGGTGAATATTAGTGTAAGGCTGCACAATCTTTAATAGTGGAGCCAAAATCACAGGTGAAACAGAGTGACAGAGACGGTTTAATTTGGAGATGCAAGTTTGTGAAGTTAAGTATTTTCAACTGTTTTCATAATCGTTTCAAATTCCTAAGAATCATTACCCAAGAGTTGGGTCCTTTGGTATAAATGTAAACATGCAAGATATGAAGTCACAAAATATTTTCATATTTCCTTCAACATTAGGCAGCCAAATGAGGGACTTTGAACCTGAAATATTCCCTTTGTTGTTTTTTAAAAAGGAAGTTGAATATACCAATTATTTAACATTAACAACAGGAAATAAATAACCATATGCACAATGTGTCAGGCCTTTTAAAACTTGAATTAAAATTAGAAGTCGCAT
The DNA here is from genome assembly GCF_004010195.1 of Chiloscyllium plagiosum. NCBI lineage: Eukaryota > Metazoa > Chordata > Chondrichthyes > Orectolobiformes > Hemiscylliidae > Chiloscyllium > Chiloscyllium plagiosum. Next base: position 133,648,789 of record NC_057713.1, read on the forward strand.
GACACCAGGTTATGGTCCAACAGGTTTATTTGAAATCACAAGCTTTCAGAGCGCTGCTCCTTCATCACCTGACAGCGCTTTGAAAGCTTGTGATTTCAAATGAACCTATTGGATTATAACCTGGTGTCGTTTGTCGTCTGACCTTGTTCACCCCAGTCCAACAAAGGCACCGCCGCACCATGAATTAAAATCATCAAACATTCAAACACCAGCCCTGGCTTTCTGTCAAAAGAACTGCTCAAGTTATTTGGTACTTCATTATTGAGGATAAATTTGGTGATCCCACTCACCCAGTGAGCTGCACTTAAAAACAGCAGGATCTTTAAGTATTGAAGGTCTCGCTCTTGCTTGCGTCTTTGGGAGAACAGAATCACCAAATTTATTTAATAATTGCTCACAAAGTAATCAAACTATCCATTCAATGCTTAGGGAGCCCATAACCTATAATCGATGCAACTGGATGTTTAATGTATTTTCCGAACAGATTGGAAATGCACTTGCATTTTTCAGGATTGCATGTTAAAAAGCAGTTACCTAGGATCACCATGCTGTCTAAATGCTCTCTGGTGAGGCTGATGTTGAAGTCAGGGCTTGCTCTTTGACCAGCTGCCTGGAACACATGCTGAATTTCATCACGTACAGCTGCATGGGCTTCTGGATTTTTCACCAGATAATACAGGGCCCAGAATGCAGCTGGAACTGTATTTCCAAGAGCAGCCCACAGGAAGGCAAAATGATGTGCTGCAAGAAAATAAGTGAAAAGGAAGATTAATAGCATTTATTACACTGATTAGATTTGCAGTGTGCTAATTAAAAGATGTTAGGACAAAGACCCAGCCAAGGATCAGTGAATGCTAATGAGGACCAATAGGGTTCTGAAGTCTAATTTTCTACTTAATGAGGACAGTTTCAAAGCAATGTTACATGGGAGGGGTGGAGGGGGAGGGGGCAAGGAATAAATGTGGCTCTGTTAAATCTGCCTCATTATCAGCAATAAGTGCCTTGTTTTAGCACATCAGCAAAAAGTTGAATTCAATTATCCCAGAAGGCTTTTGCAGGATGGAAATATTACAATACAGGCTACTTCTAAAAGATTTAGAAACATTCAAGGTCACATAATTGTCTTCTCTTAAACGTAACAATTCAATTATTTTGGTGCTTTAGCCTAATATTAAAATACCTTTATAACATGATTGTCTACGTCTAACATGAATATTGGATAGGTCACGTAAATCAGTCTTCTTCCATATTGGTTATCTATTTTGCATGATAAAAGCTGGATAGACTTACAATAGAGATTTGTATTGTAGCATAGATTGAAAAAGAAGGGAAGTTATGTTTAACCTGCAGAGAACGCTGCTCCAACCTGGGGTTGTCCATCCGTTTCATGAAAAGGGTCATGAGAATAGTTCCAAGGATGAGGAAACGTCAGCTACGTGGAAAGGCTGGGAGAAGTTGGGATTGTTCATAAAAACAAAAACAAAGGAGCAGAGTAGACAGTTTGCTCACTGAGCCTGGCTTTCACTTTGAGAAACGATTAAGAGGTTATTTTACAGGGTCCAAAAAAGATTTACTGCTGGGACTGGAGAGTTTGAGTTGGTAGGAAAGGCTGGATAGGGATTTTCTTTTCCCTGGAATGCAGGAAGTTGAGGGGTGACCTTGTAGAGGTTTATAAAATCAAGAGGGGCATGGATAGGATAAATAGACAAGGTCTTTTATATAGAGCTGTGAAATCCAAAACTAGAAGGCATAGGTTTAGGGCGAGGGGGGAAACCTATAAAATGGACCTGAGGGGCAACGCTTTCACGCAGAGGGTGGTGCAGATATGGAACAAGCTGCCACAGGAAGTGGCAGAGATGGGTACAATAACAACATTTAAAAGACATTTGGACAGGTACTTGGAGAGGAAGGGTTTAGAGAGCCAAATGGGGCCAGTTCAGTTTAGGAAGCCTGGTCTGTATGGATGAGTTGAGCCAAAGGGCCTGTTTCCATGCTGTCTGACTCTATGACTCCATGAGCAGCAAAATTCATCAGGGATCTATACAGAGTAGTTCAAAAGAAACTGTTCCAAAAGCAATTGTAAATTAAAATGCACTACCTGAGAGTCTGGTAGAGGATGGGTAAAATGAGGCTTTCTAAATGGGATTGCATCATTATCCAAAAATGAAATTCAAATTGCAGGGCAGTGGGGAAAAACTAAGCAAACCAATCCTTCAGTAGGTCAGGAGGTCATCATGGACTGAAGCCTCCTTTCCTGTCATTGTGCCTTAGTTTTCATGTGTCCTATCAGCACAGATGATCCTATTCATTCAGGACTGAGAACATAAATTATTCTTTAAAGCTTCAACTAAAACGCAAATAAAACCATTCAAACACAAACTTGTTTCCAAACACCTTCCTAACTCCAGTTTGCAAAGCCACTGTAGGCTGGGAGACAGAAGTAAGTTCATGACAGAGGGAGCCCACAGAGTTGTTAAAGAGCACAGAGCTACATTCCCATTGCTACTCATTCTCAAGAATCCTTCCCAAAATGTGAACAAATTGGCGCCAGGGACCTTGGTTCAATTCCAGCCTTGGGCAACTGACTGTGTGGAGTTTGCACATTCTCCCTGTGTCTGCGTGTGCTCCAGGTGCTCCGGTTTCCTCCCACAATCCAAAGATATGCAGGTCAGGTGGATTAGCCACGTAAAATGTGGGTTACTAAGGTGAGGAACCTGGTCTGGGTGGGATGCTCTTTGGAAGGTCAGTGTAGATGGGCTGAATAGCCTCCTTCCGCACCGTAGGGATTCTATGCACTTACCTTGGTGTCTTGTGGCTACAGTGCATCACCAAGCCAGGTTTCACTGGTGGTTTTGGTGGTATACAAGCCTCCAAACTCTTTGCAAGTTAGTCCCTTGCAAGCAGGAATCATGTACACACTGTTTCGCCCGAGGCCCACTGAAGATGTTACCCAGTAGGGTGACAAAACGTCTGGAAATGAACCTTCCAGCTCAGCGAGCAAACCTATATCCAGAACCTCAACCTGAGCTACAAATCTTTTCAAAGCTCGCTAAGTTAGTCCCCAGTTAGGTCATGCTGCGTGCTCTGTAGAATCCCAGTTAAAGTCCAGTAGGTACAAATCCATCAGCAAGGTGGTATATCCTCTGGGGGCAATATTAGCCAACTGATTGCGCCCTGTGTGCTGGATTAAAATCAGGTCTCAGCTTTATGGGGATTTATGTTTAAATAAGATGCTGAATGAAATTAATGTGAACCATAGTGAGTGATTTCATCACTGGGGAACTGGACGTTCTAACTGTAGAACATTTTTAAATAAAACTCAAATCTGACACCAGCTTCCTGCTGTGTGAACTCACACTCATTCTCAAGGAGGGATCTCAACTGCAAGGGTTTCCACTTTTATCTGTTTGTTACCATCTTCTCTGAGATAAACAGCTAACTCGTAATGAATTACAGAACATGTTCCCGTGTATTATTCAAACTATGAAGATGGATTTTAATTAGAAGCAGCATTTGTCAGAGACGTTACTTCCATTCCATTAGTCTAAGTTTCAAAGTCAGGTCTCAGTGCTGCAAATATTCAAACTCACTATGACATTCATCCCACCAAAATGAGAACTTATCAACCAACCTTGCCTGATCAGTTCAAGTTTGTTAAAATTGCCTGGATGGGCCAACAGTTTGAGATTCAGTTTCATTTCTAATTTTTAATAGATGGGGAAAGATTGCAATTGTATGTGTTCATTTTTGCTTACCTGCTCTCTGATGATCTTGCAGATATGAATATGTCTCAAGAAAGTTCTTTCTCTCTTTGATTACTTTTGCTAGATTTAGTCGTTGATCCAATCTTCTCGATGTGAAATAACTGGTCAGTTCTTTGCGAATCACTTTGGTGTTGCCTAGAAGTTCAATGGGGATCCTCGCAACCAGGTAGGGAAACATTGTGTCAAATTGAATAAATTTCTTTTTTAATTCAGTGATTTCTTCTTGCTCGTCCTTGGGTGCCTTTCCATATAGAGTTAAATAAGTGGCTTCAATTATGATACGGCAACAGAAGGTGTACATACCCTCTGTTCTGCACTCGGTTGGCCCCAACTGCTCTTGCTCCATTACACTCTGAAGATTCTCCATAGTTCTTCCATTCAAAATATTTAGCTCCTCACCCATTAGGTAGGAGTAGCACTTCTCAATTTCTTCAATGCACACTGGTATTTTGGGATCATCCAGATAAGGGTGGCCAAAAACTTTGGCTGACATCTCCAATGAAAATCCTTGGAAGTCTAATTGCTTGTTGCACTGAACCACAAACTGATAAAGGAATGGATTTAAAATAAAGGTCATGTACTTGCCTATAAAGAAGAGTGAAAAAAACAAACACAGCATTAAGGAAAATCATTTCTTTCATTTCACTCTCAGTTCCATCATTTGAAAACAATGCAAACTGCATGGAGATTAATTGACTACATTGATCTCCAGTTTCCAATTTTACCATGAATCCTGCTCCCCCTCAAGACCTCCGGCCTCCCTCCTTCCCCTTTCCAAACCCTATCAACCATGCTGCAAAAACATGTCTCACCTTTCAAATTTAAACAACTATCAAAGTGTTAGCGAGTTTTGAGAAGATTTGTAGCTCAGGCTGACGTTCTGGATGTAGGTTTGCTCACTGAGAAAACAATCCTTCCAGCTCAGCGAGCAAACCTATATCCAGAACTCCAAGGGCTGCCTGTACAATGTTGCTCATTTATTGAATGACACCTTCATTGAACAGGTGATTGGTTGACTGAAGGTGCCCTTCCAATGCATGCACCCCCCCCCCCCCCCCCAGGAGCAGCACTGCTATACTCTGGCACATGAGGGTTTCCAAATAGCGGCCCTGCACAGTCCAGCTCTATGACAGGGTGAGAACCTCGAAGAGAGAGAGATGCACCAGCTACCCGTCTCCTCAGCTCAGGACAAAGGGAGTGGGACAGAAAGTGGTGACATAAATGGTGTCAAAGATGACACCAGAGCAGTAATGAAACACAGTGAACAGGCCTGAGAGCGCCCAATGGTGGCTAGATTGCAGACGGAATTAGTTTGTAGTAACATATGTTGACACTCAGATGTATGAGCCAGTGATGGCACAAAATATTCCTTCTCTTAAGGAAAAGCTTGATTCATAACATTAACACATCAAGAAACATTGTTTGACATTAATTGTCAGTTAATTTGTTTCCTTTAGACCAATAGCCTCCTGCGGGTTTCCTGGCTAGAACATCAGCATGGAGTTTTGCAGGATTCATGGGGGCTGCAGTCAAATGATTTGAACCTCAGTTTGCTACAGGTATCCATCTACAGCAGTTATGAAGAGGTGTTAGAGGAAAGTGTGTCCTGCAGTCAGCATCATGGTGAAGCATTCTGGGAAGAGTACCTTGCAGTCAGCATTGCAGTGAAGCATTCTGGGAACAGAGCCCTGAAGTCAGCATTACAGTGAAGCATTCTGGGAAGAGTAGCCTCCAGTCAGCATCACAGTGAAGCATTCTGGGAAGAGTGCCCTGCAGTCAGCGTCACAGTGAGGCATTCTGGGAAGAGTGGCCTGTAGTCAGCATCGCAGTGGAGCATTCTGGGAAGAGTGCCCTACAGTCAGAATCACAGTGAAGCATTCCGGGAAGAGTGCCCTACAGTCAGCATCACCGTGAAGCATTCTGGGAAGAGTGGCCTGTAGTCAGCACCACAGTGAAGCATTCTGGGAAGAGTGCCCTGCAGTCAGCATCATGGTGAGTCAGTCTGATAAATGCTCTGATGTTATTTATTGTGTTGTGGCAGTGGAGTTAGGGTTTCCTGAGGCACGCGTAGCCTCTGTCCTCTGCATCCACGTCCATCCATGTCACCTTTGTCAACTGGGATGGCCACTTTTTGTCATCACTGGGGAAGAAAGGTTGATCTCTCTGTCCTGGACAGTGTTCCGGAGAACCTCAGGGGAGGCATCACTGTGCCTGTCTTGAGCCTAATCTCGGAAATCCGCAGGGGTAGTAGGATAGAGTTGATAAACACACACAGACTGATTGCCCTGTCTTGTGGAGAATGAAGTGCTGTCCGGGTGCCTTTTCAGTAAAACGCCCAGAGGTTGCTAACCCGGTAGGTTTCATCAGGGAGCTAGATTTTTTGACCATCTCCCCAATAAACAGGAATGTAGTTGTGTCAGAAAACCTGCCTTGCATCCAATTAAGTAAAAACTGAAACAACTGCAGATGCTGTAAATCAGAAACAAAACCAGGAATTGTTGGGAAAGCTCCGCAGGTCTGGTAGTATCTGTGGGGAGAAGTCAGATTTAATGTTTTGGGTTGAGTGACCCTTCCTCAGAACTCCAGTGAGAGGAGAGAAACTTTTTCAAGATGTGCATTTCTAGAAGAGATGTGGCAGTGTGTTAAATACTAAATAAAAACCGAAAGAACTGTGGATGCTGTAGATCAGAAACAAAAACAGAAATTGCTGGAAAAGCTCTGAGGAAGAGTCACTTGACCCGAAACGTTAACTCTGATTTCTCTTCACAGGTGCTGCCAGAGCTGCTGAGCTTTTCCAGCAACTTCTGCTTTTGTTTCTGCACCCAATTAAAACGCCTGCTACCTTCAGGCCCCTCCATCACACTGAATTTGCCAAAACAAGCTTTCTTCCCCGGGGTTCATGAGTCACAAAACTTTATCCCCATTTTGTTTAATCAAACAGTGAAAAATTATGGTTTCCAACACAAAAAAGGAGAATTTAAATCAGTATTAATTACTCAAACTAAAATAACAATGTACAGATTACTTGCTACAGTTTTTAAAAAATAAAAGTATGTGCGCATGCACTAGGTCAATATTGCTGTGTGAATATTTAAAATAATAACATCGAAAATTTCTTCATCTGATTTCTTTCCTCTCACTTAATAAAATTTGTTAACGTACAGAGTGCATCAGCTGAAAATAGGTTATTTTTTCTGGCATTGAGCTTCATTTCTAGTTGAACAGAATAAGCGGGGCTGGGGGGAGGGAGGGAGGGGTATGGTGGGTAGCAAGCCTTTCTGGTGGATCGATTCAACAAGGTAGGTTTTTTTTGTGAAATGCAGCATTTATGTAATCATGCTCTTATTAGGAAGATTTTGCTGAACTGTTGACAATGATGTACAGTACTGCTACTCCAGAATGACGTTTAGGAAAAGCGATTCTGCTGCACCACCACACAATACCAATTAGAGAACTATTTTCTGCGACAGGTCAGAAATTTACATTGTTTCTCACAGAAAGATGTGCCTTTTAATTTCTTTATTAAGATGACATTCCTGTCCCTTGCGACTTTTCAGCACGACAATCATTTGCTCACCATGTCGGAAATGGCAATCAGTGGAATCAGGTTTCATGTCACCGCTCTGCCAGCAACTCGGAGCATCATTTTGTGTTTTCCATGTGAGCCAGTTTTGGAAAGCATTAATTATACATTGAAATAAAATACAAGCTCTTCCCAAGGTTGAAAATTCACAAAAGGTTTGTGGCTGCATCAGGACAGCTTTCTACCTTCCAAAGGCCCCTGCCAAGTACTGGAAGACATCCTGAGCTTTCCTGCTAAATCTATCTTTCAAATGTCTGTCAAGTTTTGCAGTGGAAGCACACTGCAGTTGTAGTTTTCTTCAGAAACCTTCAGTGCCATCGTCTTAAATACAACAGTTACGAGAAATTCGCCAAATCATGCGGCTGTACCACAGAAACAACAAGGATTTACAGCACAAAATGTCAAAGGTAGCCTGGGCAGCAATTTATCTGAATACTCACCGGCGATGTAGACTGTGAAGACGTCACCCCATTTTTGTTGACGAGAGAGAAGAAATCCTAAAGAGTCACGATGGAACTCAAATGCTTTGCCAAAATAGGGGATCCAGCCTTGTTCTAGAGGTGGTTCTCCAGGTCTATATTCAAAAAGAGAGAGACACAAAAGGTATTTTTCAACAAAATTAACTGCAAATTGCTGCAAAGTGAGTAAATTTTTCGAGAAACCCTGTAGATTTATTTAGTTTCCAGATAAGAGATAGTAACATATTCATGATTATGTTGTGGCTATTGTTTTTGTGATAATTCCATTGTAAATACAATTAAAATGTTGGCCTTCCCACTTCTTTTTAAAAGATTATTTTAAAACTGTAATGTGATAAACCAAATTTCCTTAGTCGCCAAAAAATGCAATCAAGTCTTAAATAAAAACAATTATTTATGTGCAATTTACAAGACACCACTCAAGATGACACTTCAATGCATTAAAATATAACAGCACTAACACTGTCCATTCCTTTTAGTCACTTTCTATATCTGCCCCGTTCTCAAGTGGACCAGAGGGGAATGATATTTATCCACAGCCTCCTCAGTTTTACAAAACTAAAATCATATTTTGCTGATATAGTCATCGACCCTGAAAATGTGGGCCCTTCAATTTATCGCCGTCATACGGAATGCACTTTTGACCCACTGCATCAATATTGTTTTCCTATGGCTTAAATAACAAACATACCAGATAAAGCTTTCATTAGCAGAGGGATTGAATTCAAGAGTCGTGAGGTGATGTTGCAGCTGTATAGGACCTTGGTTAGGCCACATTTGGAGTACTGTGTGCAGTTCTGGTCGCCTCACTTTAGGAAAGATGTGGAAGCTTTGGAGAGGGTGCAGAGAAGATTTACCAGGATGTTACCTGGAATGGAGAATAGATCGTACGAGGATAGGTTGAGAGTGCTAGGCCTTTTCTCATTGGAACGGCGAAGGATGAGGGGTGACTTGATAGAGGTTTATAAGATGATCAGGGGAATAGATAGAGTAGACAGTCAGAAACATTTTCCCCGGGTACAACAGAGTGTTACAAGGGGACATAAATTTAAGGTGAAGGGTGGAAGGTATAGGGGGGATGTCAGGGGTAGGTTCTTTACCCAGAGAGTGGTGGGGGCATGGAATGCGCTGCCCGTGGGAGTGGCAGAGGCAGAATCATTGGTGACCTTTAAGCGGCAATTGGATAGGTACATGGATGGGTGCTTAAGCTAGGACAAATGTTCGGCACAACATCGTGGGACGAAGGGCCTGTTCTGTGCTGCATTGTTCTATGTTCTATGTTCTAAAAAACAAGTCCCTCTTTCATTCTTACTGTGTGAACATTTGCTAATGCATCTTACATTTGACACACCCATTGTGATTTCCCTTAAAGCTAAATCTTCTACCAAACTCATTGTTATCAAAATAACACAGCAAAAATTACAAATGTCAAAGGGAACAAATGCTTGGACCTAGTTTCTTTATGGAAACGTACTATGTGAAAATTGGTTGGAACATTTCTCTGCATTTTATAATGACCACAATACACTGACATTCAAAAGTTTCAGAATGATCACTGTTCACAGAAGGCTTTATGTGAATGCAAGTTCTTTAATTATTTTGTCTCATTTTACTTTCTTATCTCTTGCACACCATTCTCCTTTTGTAAAGGCGCTAGTTCCTTGAAAAGTCTTAAATCAATGGACACACTATATAATCAAGAGGCAAAGTCCAGGAATTGGAAGGGAGTACTGCTGAAGCATCAATGGAATAGCATCTGAGCTGAGCTCGTAATCATGCGGACACTCCCCAGCAGGTTAACAAAATTGAGATGAGGAGAGATTGGTGGCTGATTCTGCCCACCAACCCATCAACTCAGGCATGCTCTAAGACCTGTCCTACTCTCCTGGCTGGGATCAGATAAAGGAGCACAGAGTTGAGATCTAACCTGAAATGGTTTTGTTCATCACTGTTTTAGCCCAAGGTTATCAACACAGCAAAAACCTGTTTGTTTTTACAGAAATAGCACCCAGTGCCTCAGGCAGTTTCCTGTTTGATAGTTGGTCCAACATTTGTCTGATTTTAAAATCCACTTTTGAAATTTTTGAATTCAATAATTATTATCGTACGTGAGGCAAAAAGCAAAGAACAAAAGACTAATTGCCCATAACTTATACGGCAAAAAAGCAGTGAAGCATCAGTAGTAAATTTAAGTAAAAGTTAAGCACATGACGGCAAGGTTTAGTGCACACTAATGTTCACATAAAAGCAAGACAAGAGGTAACGCGGTGGAAGATTCAACAAGCTCTGAGATAAGGGGACTCATACGCAGTCTTTCAGTTCTGATACCAGAATCGATGGTGGTGATTACTGCAGCTAGTTATGCAATTTAAATAAGTAGAATGTTAAGCATATCGATATCGGGACTCGGACTGATTGTATAGCAGGGGAAATCTTAGATGCAGAAAAAGGGACATAATGCTTTGGGAGGGATTAAAAAAAAATCATAAATTGGCAGCAATTGTCTAAGCAGAGGTAGTACTGACGTTAATGTTCCACCTTTTCTTCCCTTTACTAAAATCCATTTCAAATCATTTTTGAACATACACAAATATCAAACATTTCCATATTGTATTAGGTGAGCAGCTGATCTGAGTATCGAAATGTTTGTCCAGTATTGCTTCAAGATTCAAAATTTGTTTTGCTACTTACAGGCAAATTATTACAAAATAATGCCAGTTAGTGAAAATACCTAAAATAAAAGCCACAGTTTAGTAGTTAAAATGGAGTTGAGGAATTTTAATGTACAATTTGTTAAAACAAATAGCTATCTAGCATCCCTGCAATGTTTATGCTTAAAATACATTTTTGATCCAATTCTAAATGCACCATAACTAGTAAGATTTTAATAATGTTATTCTCAAAAGAGGTAACAGAAAGTCTTTAATCAGCCAATGGCATCGCATATAACCGTACAATCTGAAAAGGGTCCTGATGCTGCTTCATGGTATGATATTGTTTCTCCATTAACTTTAATATAATGCAATATATAATTACAACTGGCTTTTGTTACCCTGAAGGACTTAAGAACTGAATGAAACCTAGTAAAATTGTGCTTAAAATTATGAGTATATCATTGAACAAAAGGAAGATGTTTCTTGGAAAAATAAATGGGACATTCATTAGGAATATGAAGAGAATCGCAGGGTTCTATTTTCTGCATGTGTGTTAAGATCATGAGTTACTGGTCCCTTAGTCCCCAGACTAATATTTCTGTTTTATACCATTTTATGTAAGCATTTAAAAACAATTCTATGAATTAAAGCTTCAAAATCTAATACTTTCAGTTTAAACAGTCAATGTAAATGTATTGGGTATGACCTAAAATGAAACCAATAGTAGGTGACCACCAAATAAACTTCTAATCTTTTGGTCTTAAACAAAGCCAAATGGCTTATTGATGTTAGATAATTGAATGCTGCTTCTTGTAATGTAGGTCATTTTATGATAGAAATGATAATACAAATAAAACAATCAAGACGCTGATTTAACATTTTAGGAACAGTTTAATGTGGTTAAATGAATATCAAAAATAAAGTATTTTTCGAAGGTTAATACTAAAGCTACATTTATGCCATTTTGAAATAATTTAAAATAAAAAAGTGATAACAAAAATTTGCAAACAAATGGATTTACTTGGGGAGATTAAAGTAATTTGATAAAGTAAGATTACATATACAGCTTTTCTTTAGTAAAATCAAGACTTTAATATATTTAAAATTAAATTTATGTAAATGTAACAACAATTTAAAGGTTCAACTTTTGATGGTTGGCTGGAGAATGATTTGTATTGGTTTTCAATCTCATCATTACAATAACATTTCCTGTAAATGAATTATATGCTGTTCATCAACTCAGATTTCGCCATTTAATTTAGTATCACCTCATAGTTTTCAGGGTAGTTTTAATCAATGTAAAATGAGAAGGAATAAACATCAGCAAAGAGAATTGCTTCACATAAGTTGTTAGTTAAAAGCTTTAAAAATAATTATTCACACCAAAAGCACACTATATTAGGATACTGCTAGTTCATGTTTGTTCTCTTAGGCAGAACAGCATCTTTGCATAATTTTCATTTGTGAATTTATTCCGTGACTTTGGCAGGTAATGAGCTTTAGTCATCCTTCTTTATAGATTGATTTGTGTGAGTTAACAGAGCTCATACTGCCTTATAGGAATGAGAGCTTTCTTCCTGTTAGAATGATTTATTCTCAGGCCGTGGATCTTCTGATTTATTTTCCTCCCTTTAGAAGTGTTGTGTTGTACTTTATATGTCCCCCCATCATACACACAGGTGCATCTTCCCATCATACACACAGGTGCATCTTCCCATATAATTTACTGTATACTTTACTTAAACCCTTCAATGACCATTCCAATTCTAGTGCTTGTGTACTCTGCCTGAATCAGTACTTAAAACTAAATTCAGTATATGGCATTATTGTAAGTAACCAGACCATCAAACAAATAGTTTTTGTCTTAAAGGTTTGGAGTAAAACCTCTTTACAACATGAAATATGTTTCAAAATATAAAGGCTTGTTTTGGTAATAGCTGGCTATCACCTTTGATCTCTAACATAATTAATTCAGCATTGTTTCTTTATATTGTTCAATATTTCTCACAACGCTTCAAGCTGTTCATTAGCCCTTAATGTTTTGATCTTTGAACTTTAATTTCAAGTAGTTTTAAACTATGAATTTTGCTTTGAGGCTGGTTCTGTAGTAAGAATTAGTCATTTTGTTCCTTCCATAGCTCTATCGCCAGTACTGAGATTTAATTGATATGAAAGATACGCATGATGTTATTTGTAAATCATCAGGAACATTATACCATGTAATATATAATGTGTAAAACTTCAAGTGTTCCTTTAGGACCATGAGCTGTAATTACTGAGCTCGGTCACTGAGAGGATTATTGGCAGGTTCTCATTGACTTTTTTTTCAAAAAGGTATGACATTTGAAGTCAACAGAGACATTTGCTGTTGGTCTGGAGGTCCTCTGTACTCGTTGTCTATTTTAAAACCATTTTTTTAAAAAACATCACACAGAAAATAGCATGCATGATATTTGAAGAATAACTTTTATAATACTAACAGACCTGTAGTGGTGATGCTCATGTTGAGATACCAGACAAACAGATGTGCCTATGCTACCTAAGGCAAAATATAATTGGAAGTGATTTACAGTGACTGCAAAATTCACATTTCACATTTTCGAACATATATTTTGAGATTTTTATGCATGTTTTTGGGAATATATTTCACAATATGGTCAATCATTCATGTTGTTATTTTTATTATATACTATACTAATTCCATTTCAATAGGTATGGATTTCTTAACTGTTACAAGAGGTTGCAGTATCTATGGCTCTTGTAGATTTTACCATAGTAGTTATTTTCAAAGTTAAAGAACTCCCATAAAAACACATAATGTCAACACCATCGAACTCTGAGATTGTTGTATATCCACCAACTTCCCATTGCACAAAGCCCTCTTTGAATTTTTGTTGTTAAATATTTATATTAACTTATTTTATATCTATATTATTTTAAATTCCAAAATAATTAAACAAAATAATGAATAAATATCACAACATCGTGGTTCACTTTATTGCAGGAATTGTTCTGTGTCTTGTAATGCCATCAATGATTTTATTTGAAGATCTCGACCTATCCCAAAAATCTGGGATTCAGTTTTCATTTTGATCAGAGTTGTGACTCTCAGCAGAATTTATGTTATCTAAACAAGCAAATTACGCATGGTTCCAGAAAATATCATCATCATTGAATACTCAAAAGGTATCAATTCTAATTTCTATCCACAAATGTATGTACACACTCCAGACGTGTGACCGCATTATCTCATTTGACACCAGGAAAATACTGAGGGTGTGCTCTACTGTCAGAGGTTTCAGACAAGACACAAAGATGGAACATGGTAGTCATGAAAATCTCTCTCTCTCTCTCTTCTTTGATTCCCTTGTGCTCTGTTATCAGACATATTAATTGACATCAGGTGAAAAGCCTGGGGCTAAAAAAGTAAATGTAAGAGGGAGTGAGCTGAACGAAGTAGGGACTGGAGATGTGTGTAGCTACCCATGAATGTCCTGGAGTTTATGATGCTCTCCTCCTAACTGTGATCATCTTTTTCTTTTCTCTTCATGTAACAGTTGACAAAGAGATAGCCTGTGCTATGTTTCCTACACCTGACCTTTTGACCCTCTCCCTGCCTTAGGAAAAGAAATTCAGAAACTTTGAATAATTAAGCACTATTCTTTCCGGAATAGAAAACAAAAAGGATGTTTGGAAGCTGATATTTGATAGAGCCTAGCAGAGATTTCTACACAACAGCGTAAGAGTTCAGTGGCTAACTGCGAGAAATTTGTCTCCAGCATTTTCATCTTCCCCACCATGAGCAGAGAACTTCTTCAAAAGGTTTGTTGCCTCCACTCTTATCCAGCAAGTTTTATTTAGGGTGGGAATACCCCCTCCAATGGTCTGACAAACAACCTTCTCCTGCAAGAAACCTGAGTAAATGAAAGAAAGGCTAAAAGTTCAGAAGTGTTAAAATAATAAAAGTCCTCAGTGCAGCTGCCTACCAAGTTGGAGGTAGGAGTGTCTGTAGCTAATCACTATCAGTGGAAATGGATAACCATAATGCAACACAGAGTCGTACAGCTTGGGAACAGACCCTTCGGTCCAACCCATCCATGCCCAGCAGATATCCCAAATTAATCTAATCCCATTTGCCAGCATTTGGCCCATATCCCTCTAATCCCTTCCTATTCATGTGCCCATGTCCATCTTCAATGAAAACAGAAAGTGCTGAAGAAATACAAGCCAATACAGACCTGGCAGCATCTGTAAAGGAGAAGCACAGGTAATGTTTCAAATCTAATACAATTTTTCTTCAGGACCAATTAATTAATTGAAGCCCCTTGAAAACTCCCAAGAATCCAGCCTAGATACTGATTACACATTGTAAGATATCTCTTATACAGTAGAAACTATTCACAAACTGTTAAAAAGTTTTACCATATGAATGTTAGCTAATATAAATATTTATGATGGAATGCACAGTTAACAAACCTTTGAACCAATAATATTTAATGCAAAGGAAATCTGTGGCTTATCTTGTTTTGGTGGTTAAGGGTGTGAATGTTTGTGCAACCGCTTTAACCAACTGTTTTAAGATTATTCAAGACAAAGATATTCCTCGCTGCTGTCAGAGTGGTACAGGCAGAAATCCACATAATATTTGGGAAGTATTTCAAAGTGCATTTGCAATGCCAAGGCATGTAATGCACCAAGTACTGGGAAGTGGGATTATAATAGTGAGGTGGTTATTTATGACCAGTATGGACTCTATGAACCGAGGGGCCTTTTACTGTGCTGTAAATCTGTAGGACTAATATAAAAATTGTAGTAACATTCACACAGTTAAAACGTTTAATCAAAACACTATTTCATGTTGATGGTTTTCCCACTTACCTTTCAGCATTCTTTATACTACATGCCAGTCTTTACCTGAGAATACTGACCGCTGACCTGCTGTTAGGTATTTGTCAGTGCCTGTATTCAGTTACCTTTGAGGGGACTCCCAAAAACAGTTTGGGTCCAGCAACTGTTTCTTCCTCCACTTACCTAAGTGTGCTCCTCTTCATTTAACATTTAGTAAGGTGCCAGAAAACTTCTTCTTTTATTGAAGTAAACACAAACAGCTCAACTGCTTTGGAATAACTACTGAAATAATTATACTTATTCAAAGTCAGAAGTTGCATGACACCAGGTTATAGTCCAAGCTTTCAAAGCGCTGCTCCTTTGTCAGGGGTTCCAGCTTGTGATTTCAAATAAACCTGTCAGACTATAACATGGAGTCATGTGACTTCTGACTTTGTCCACCCAGGTCCAACACCAGCACCTCCACATCATACTTATCCAAGTCATACTTATCCAAACCAATACACAATCTGCAGCTCACTTAGCTATGCGATGTTATACTTGCCTGATGCAAATCTTATGATATTTATAATTTCATAGAGTCATACAGTGTTATAAAGTCATACAGCACAGAAGCAGACCCTTCGGTCCAACCAGTCCATGCTGTACATAATTCCAAACTAAACTAGTCCCACCTGCCTGCTCCTGGTTCATCCATGACCACAAACTATACACACTCTGTATAATTTGGCAGCAGGAATGTTATTGGACAGGAAAACTATACTAATAGATTTAGGATTACAATCTTTTGAATTGCACCTCATCTGAGCCATTTTAGAACTGTTCTCATCACATTCGGACTTTGTTCCTTTCGCTTCAGGTAATTGTCTGTTATTTCAGACAGATTTATAAGTAATGATATATTTATCTTGCCATTCCATTTCAGCTCTAGAAATAGTTAGCAAGAGTTGAAATAATTTCAATGAACAACATAATTTCATTCCATCTCTGAAGGTCATACTCCATATAAAACAACTTATTTTGATTCATCACAAGATACATACTGGCTCAAGTCTAAGCAAGCATCATGGGCTCATAGGGTTTTACGACTATGTGTTGCATGCACATTCATGTAGCCATATTAACCCAATATTTAAGGAGTTTCTTTCACTCAAAGGAATTACATTCAATAATTCTAACTCTTATTATCAGTTCCTATCATTTTTGTTTCCACATAAAGTTATCATTTCCTATTTATCTTTCAGGTTCTCCCATGATATATGCCAGTCACCAAATGTAACAATGGAAGACCATTAGATTCTGGTGAAGTGTGATTTAATGTGGTACCCAGGACCAGTCTTGGTTAACCTTCCTTGGATGATTTCCTTTTTATCCTGCAGAGAGAAGTCTCACCTGTACTCATTGCTTTTCTGAGTGGTTTTGCTAAAACCAAATTCACAATGACAATAATTGAGAAAGGACCACAAATGTATATGCTACAGCTCTAGTTCACAGCATCTTGAGACGACCTTGCTGTGGTTCCTTATAAAGTCAAAAATGCACAACTGCTACACCAATACAACAGAAGTCATGCACATCACATAATTTTATATCTAAGACAGAGTATAAATTGTAATAGTTCTAAATTGCTGCTTTGATACAAATGAAAAACAAATTATTCTGCATCCTTCTAGTTGGAGTATTTTTTCTTATTTGTAACATTTAAGCAATGTTTCGGATGAATCTTCCACAACAGCACTGCAATTCGTGGTTGAACTATATTGCATATATTGCAAAACACACAAGGCATTCAGAGGGTTAATTCTGAATGAAATCGAAATGAAACAAAGTCTAATCCTAGATTATAGATAAAATCATCAAATCTTGAACTCTGACAACTTACACCATGTCCTCAATTATCCTTTCAAAGCAGATAAAGCATAATGAAAACTCACCTATTATTTAGAAAAGCAAGTGCCCGTGGTTGTCTGCTTTCAGTTTATGAATAGATATTTCATTGAATATGTAACATTGTGACAAATATTTAGATAGGCTTTTTGTCATGTTCTAATTTAATGCACTTAATTGTACCATCCATGCTCTGTCATTCGGTCAAAAGCTGTATACCTCACAGTATTTCCGCAGGGTAAAGAAGACGCAACTCAAAAATCCAGGGCAAAATTAACTTAATATTCCAAGTCCATGAACTCACATCAGAGAGACATTTCGCTATCATGGAGACGCGAGGGTCATCGTTTACTTCAGACATGTTTAGATCAGCAGCAATAGGCCTAACATTATTAAACACTGTGTCAAAAGAATGTGTGTACCAAGAGCGAAAATCTAACGCTAATTCAACTTAGGATGCTCACTTAGCAAAGAAATGTAGCTCAATTTTCAGGCTCTTTATTACAAACAAGAGATCATTCTGAGGCCATTAAGTGTCAAGAAATACAAAGTGACATGCATGCCAACACAAAAATGTTTCACTATATCCCAAAGAGACTGCCACTTCTGATGTAGATTATGACCCTCTCAAAAATGAATTATTTTAACAAAAATATTTCTCCATTTCATTTAGTTATATATATTTAATAGCTATTACAAATGGCAACAATCCACAAAAGAATCTGTTTAAAGGTATCTAATCTTTTGCCAGTATGAGAAAACATTAATCCAGATCTGTCTGGAAGAATTCTGTAATTCATTACCTTACACTAACCTCCCTTGAGAACGTAACTTTCATCTTTGCCTTTCCTACAATCTCACCGATCTAACAATACATTATGATTGGTGTCCGGTATTAGGCCCACCTTCAGATCATGCAGAAGTGGCTAAGTGAGGTAGAAACATCAATGCACAGGACACCAACAGTTCAGCTGTGCACTGTTCAGATTTCCCAAAGAAATGAAGCATTAACTGCACTAGAGCTAAAACACAGCTAGCTGGAGAAGTGTATCAGCCAGAACAGTTCCCTGTGTATATTTCATGTAATTTCATATTACTGGCGTTCAAATTGCACACATCGTGAATTCACAAAATATTTCCAGAAATTATTTTAATCAACTTAAATAATGCAGGAAACATTCTAGATCTCAGTAAGACATAGGCAGCTCACCAAAGTTGAAAAGGAAACCTTGTTAAGTGCTGCAGCTCATCCAATTGACTTCAAGGAACAGAATGGCCTTGACATTTTGCTAATATAATTTGTTTGAGTGTCGGGAATTGAGTCAACAATAATTCCCAACAAAGGGGTTGAAAGGAGAAGGTGATTTCTGCCAAGAGGTGTTCTTCCAAAGGGGTGCTCAGTGGGCTCTCACAACCACGGAATGCAATGTTACTTACTTCCTAAAGGTTTGCCTGTGTGCTGCTAGGATGTGAATGTGCCAGATCCACCGAGATCAGGACATTGCAAGAACTGTCAGAAAAACATTCCAGATTTCAGATATGATAGCACAAGAAATATTTAAGAAAAAGATGAATACATTTTTAGATTTTAAACCCATCATGGGGTAAGGGATGATAGTGATATAGAGGATCAGCCATGATCATGCTGAACAGCGCAGCAGGCTCGATCAGCTTAATGGCCTCGTCCTACTCCTAGTTTCTACAATGTCTGTAGTTAAGTACGTGCTTATAATTAACCAGCAGGGTGAAATTTAGTTGTGCGATATTACACTATAGTACATTACACATAATGAAAGAGATGTTGCTATTTGTTATTATGTTATTTCTATCTCGGGTGACCGAATCGACACGGACATCTACTATAAACCGACCGACTCCCACAGCTACCTAGACTATGCCTCCTCCCACCCTGCCCCCTGTAAAAACGCCATCCCATTTTCCCAATTCCTTCGTCTCCGCCGCATCTGCTCCCAGGAGGACCAGTTCCAAAACCGTACAACCCAGATGGCCTCCTTCTTCAAGGACCGCAATTTCCCGCCAGACGTAGTC
>NC_057713.1:133668515-133688310 GCF_004010195.1 Chiloscyllium plagiosum
CCCCACCTTGTCTCAGTCAAATCCCTTGAACTCAGCACCGCCTTCCTAACCTGCACTCATCTTCCTGACCTCTCCGCCCCCACCCCACTCCGGCCTATCACCCTCACCTTGACCTCCCTCCACCTATCGCATTTCCAAAGCTCCTCCCCCAAGTCCCTCCTCCCTATCTTTTATCTTAGCCTGCTGGACACACTTTCCTCATTCCTGAAGAAGGGCTTATGCCCAAAACGTCAATTCTCCTGTTCCTTGGATGCTGCCTGACCTGCTGCGCTTTTCCAGCAACACATTTTCAGTTATTATGAACGGGCCAAAGTGATGAAGGGTTTATCATATGAGTGGTGGTTGAGGACTTTGGGTCTGTACTTGATGAAGTTTAGAAGGATGAGGGGTGTTCTGACTGAAACTTACAGACTCCTGGAGGCCTGGATACAGTGAACGTGGAGAACATGTCCGCACGAATAGCAGAGGCTAACAGGTCAAGGCAGGCTCCAGGGTTGTTCACTCTGACTGCCTTTCTACCTCGTTTCCTCTTGTTTTATTTCTTCTTCTTTCCTTTCATTTTTTTTGTCCTGAGCTGAGACGGCAGTGGGCCCAGCGAAGAACCTTATGGCAACGGAGAGTGGGCCCCTGGGTGACCAAGATACCTGGCATCGGAATTGGTGGCTGCTACATCAATGGAGGAAAGGTTGGCGAGGTAGGCCCAGCAGCAAAAGATGGCGCCTGAGGAATGGTGACTTTGTCATCAGTTGGGTCCTACGCTAGCTGTGGCCAAAGAACATTGCAGCAACATCAATGAGGTAGGCCCAGAGGTGACTCTGACTTTGGTGGGTCCCGTGTTGCCAAGGAGAATCGGCCCAGCGACAAAATACCTGAAGAGTGAGGACTCCGACATTGGTTGGGTCTGGTGGCAACAGCAGTGAGGTAGTGATGGTGGTGCAGGTGTCAGTGATGATGAGCTGGCTCAGGACTGATGGACTGTCTTTAAGTGATACCTTTCTTCATTTTTCTCTTTTTCGTAAAATTTAATGGCATTGAATCGAGGCGACAGTGGAAAAGCTTTTCATTGAACAGGTATTTCTGGTGTAACACGTGTTTCACCAATGCAAATTGGCTATAATGTGATTGATGAATAGTGGACGCAGCTTGGATAGTGCAAACTTCCTACTGCACAGGTATAGTAATTTTCTACAGCACGATTCTGTATATTGTGAGGTTGCATGGGAGTGCCACCATCGTGTTACACCAGAAATCCCTGTATTTTACTGCTTTTCTCACCATGTGACAATAAATCACTCATTCATTCATTCAGACTAGCACAGCCACAGAGTGAAGGGATGACTCTTTAGAACTGAGATGAGGAGGAATTTCTTCAGCCAGAGGGTAGGGAATCTGTGGCACTCAGATGGCTGTCGAGGCCAAGTCACTAAGTGTATTTAAGATGGAGATAGATGGGTTCTTAGTGAGTAAGAGGATCAAGGGTTATGGGGAGAAGGCTGGTGAATAGGGTTGAGAGAAATGTCATCCATGATTGAATGGTGGAGCAGAGATGGTGGACCAAATGGCCTAATTCTGTTCCTGTAACTTATGGTCTTAAGGATATACACCAGCATACACATCAGCCAGGGAAAAGGTGCTCCTTATCACCAGTGCTTCCAATGTGACAGAAGTCAGTTACGGCAGGGAGAAAAGGGAATATTCCCAATGGCACCTGGAATGGTCCTTGTCCATCACCATGAAGTGAGTGGTGATAACACAGCTATCCTGTGCACACTCGGGAAAACCTGGAGAGTTAGAAGATCTGTATAGTTGCTAGAGAAAGAATAACAGTGAACCTGAGAAGTGTGCAGGAAAATGGCATGAGACTACCTGGCCTTTGTAGATAAAAATGCTAGAACAGATTTGGTAGACCCAAGGTATAATTTTGCAATGCAACATTAAACAAATCCTGGCTTTGTTTGTGGGAAGTTTAATGGAAAAACCTTTAGATATTCTGATGACAGTCGTGTGTATGATCAGCAAATCTGTGTGTCATATGCAGTTTGAGAATTTGATGTAGCATTTTTAATATATTACTAACAAACACCCAATGGCACTGCTCAATAGTCTGTTTTTTTTTAAGAACACAATTACACTTGGACATATCAATGCCACTGTTTTGCAGTGAGAATATCAATAGCACTACATGTTATATATAATTACAGTCATATAGATGTACAGCACAAAAACAGACCCTTTGGAGCAACCCAACCATGCTGACCAGATATCCTAATCTACTCCCACCTGCCAGCACATGGCCCATATCCCTCTAAACTCTTCCTATTGAAAAACCCATCCAGATACCTTTTTAAGTGCTGTAATTATATCCACCTCCACTACTGGCAGCTCATTCCATACACACACCACCCTCTGCATGAAAAAAGTTGCCCCGTAGGTCTCTTTTATATCTTTCTCCTCTCAACTTAAACCTATGCCCTCTAGTTCTGGACTCCCCCAACCCCAGGGAAAAGACCTTGTCTATTTACCCTATCCATGCCCCTCATGATTTTATAAACCTCTATAAGGTCACCCCTCAGCCTTCAAAGCTCCAGGGAAAACAGCCCCACCCTATTTAGCCTCTCCCTCTATCTTAAACCATCCAACCCTTGTAAATCTTTTCTGAATCCTTTCAGAATTCACAACATCTTTCCTATAGCAGGGAGACCAGAATTGCATGAAATATTCCAAAAGTGACCTAACCAATGTCTTGCAACAGGACATCTCAACTCCTATACTCAATGTACTGACCAATGAAGGGAAACTTACCAAACACCTTCTTCAACATCCTATCTACCTGCAACTCCATTTTCAAGGAACTATGCACCTGCACCCCTAGGTTCCTTTGTTCAGAACACTCCCCTGGGCCCTACCATTAACTGCATACATCCGGCCCTGGTTTGCAGGGAGACCAGAAGCATTCCAAAAGTGGCCTCACCAATGTCCTGTACAGTCTCAACATGACATCCCAAATCCTATACTCAAAGTTCTGACCAATGATGGTTAACATGCCAAATGCTTCCTTCACCACCCTGTTCAGCTCTGACTCCATTTTCAACTTGCAACACTTATTATTGTGACTTATTGTAACAAAGTAAGTTGTTCTCAACATTGGTTCAATATACACTGGAGATATCAAATTGCATTTCTTGGAACAGTGAGTTTCTTAATGGTTTCTTTATTTCATTGTCATTGGCAATCACTCACTAATATCCAGCTGGGGATTTCCATGTCTCTGGACTGGATTCTGTGGGCCCTTGTGTGGCTGATGACCCTGGTCGTGGATTTCCAACCGCACACTGGGCAAGTGTTTCCAGGAGGTGGGCGTGGTCCTTCACCTCGAGATTCCTGACATTCCTTTCTCCGGTTCCTCTTCAATACTACCTTGTGCTGACGGATGCTCTTGGAAAATCGTGTCTCATTGTACAGGTGTTTCCTCCAAGTTGGTTTCTCCTGAATGAGGGTCTCCCATGCGTTTCTTCACGGACAATTATCTTGAAAGAGCCATGAGGGTGGCCAACTCAAAAGATAAGTTTTCTTACTCGCAAGATCTGATCACATGAATTACTGAAATCCTCACAAATGAAGACAATGAGTCAATGTAAATCAGCGCAACAAGGCTTTCCCTCAAATGGTTGGACAATCGCTGGGAACCACCATCAGTTAGATAGGAAAGGCTCACCAGCAGTAAATGCCCTTTATGCATTTGAGAGGCTCCTATCACACCATCCCTGGGTTAGGACCCCAGCAGGAGACGTCCTGCCCACACAAAACTGCCAGTCACTTGGACAACATTTATCAGGAAGCGAGCTACAAGGTGGTTACAAAAGATTTTTTAAAATGCAGACCATTTGTGAATAAAGTACAATAACACCCGAGAGCTACACATGTACCTGAAGCAATGTAAGCCTTCTGCCTCCCACTCTGTGAGTCTGGATATGCCTTAAATCATATTTGTGGCACTTCTGTTGTCCAACTCCTCGGTAACATTAGAGGACGGAGAGGCAAGGTGGTTGGAAATTGGTCAAACCACTGATTAAGATTCAAGAAAGGTTGAAAATTGCAGCAGCTATCAGTCAGGCAGGTAGGAATGGAAATGTTTCATATCATTAGCTGATGACATTAAAGCAAGTCTTCAGTGGCACCTAAAGAAAGCAGCATGACATTGGAAGAAAGCCAAAAACACTCATTTTAACTGGTAGACCCTCCCAGCTCAGATATAGGAAGGAGAGAAAGCTCATCAAGGAAACTAGAAATGTTTAATGTGGAGAGAGTTGGCAGCGACAACAAATGTCATCTTTTTCACTCCCAAGATAACAGACTTGTTTTGGGCAAATCACTTAATGAAGGAAACACTGTCTTTTATTTGTTTAAGTACCAAAGATAACAACAAAAAAGATTCACTGAATAAAATCAACAATTAGAGAAGACACCCTCCAAAACTGCTTTGTTAGACACCCAGTGAAATACAATAACCTGATGCCAGGACCAAGGATGGCCCAGTGGTAGTATCACTGCATTACTAAGCTTGATACCCAGGTAATGTTCCAGTGACCTGAGTTCAAATCCTGCCATGGCAGATGGTGGAATTTTAATTCAATTAAAAACCTGGAATTAAGAGCATAATAAGGACCATAAATCTTTTGTTGATTGTCAGGATGATTTTTTTAAAAAACCCATCTGGTTCATTAATGTCCTTTAGGAAAGCAAACTGCTGTTCTGACCTACATATGACTACCAGGCCCACAGCAACGTGTTTGACTCTGAACTGCCGTTCAATGTAAATGAATAATTAAAACATAGACAGGCAGTTGGTAATTTTCTTGGTCCCCATATCTCTTTCACGGCATGGTTGGACCTCACTATAGGTTTCCACCTGCAGATCACAAAAAGTCGTCTCTGTCTCAGTCAGGGGTTTTGTCCTTGCTTGCAATGGCATGTCCTACCACAGGGTGGGGCTGCTAATGGGAGACAGAAGGCTGGGGGACATTACATGGTAAAAACAATGACTGCAGATGCTGGAAACCAGATTCTGGATTAGTGGTGCTGGAAGAGCACAGCAATTCAGGCAGCATCCGAGGACAGGCAAAATCGACGTTTCGGGCAAAAGCCCTTCATCAGGAATAAAGGCAGAGAGCCTGAAGCGTGGAGAGATAAGCTAGAGGAGGGTAGGGGTGGGGAGAGAGTGGCATAGAGTACGGCGTTCTTCCTCCAGGCGTCTGGTGGTGAGGGAGCGGCGGTGGAGGAGGCCCAGCACCTCCATATCCTCGGCAGAGTGGGAGGGGGAGTTGAAATGTTGAGCCACTGGGCGATTTGGTTGATTGATGCGGGTGTCGTCGCGGAGATCCCTAAAGCGCTCTGCTAGGAGGCGTCCAGTCTCCCCAATGTAGAGGAGACCGCATCGGGAGCAACGGAGGTCCATGTCAATGTCAGGTGTCCAAAGTGCTTCCAAATCTGGTTGAGGAAGGGCTACAGAAGCAGGAAATGACTGGCTTGTTTGCTTACCATATCTCATAGATTAGAAACTATTATTAAAGAAGACAGAAAAGGACACTAGGAGAAGTTCAAGAATAGATTAGAGTGGTGCTGGAAAAGCACATCAGGTCAGGCAGCAATCAGGCTTTGTGAAAGGGAAAGTCACATTTGACCATATGATTGGAATTGTTTGAGAATGTGATATGTGGATATACTGTACTTACAGTATTTGGTAAGGTGTCATATTTAAAAGTTATGACAGAAAATATAAGTTCATTGTAGGGAGTAGCATATTATGTTGGACAGGAGATTGGCAGCCCAGTAGGAAGCAGACAATAGGCATAAAATGGATCTGTCTCTCTGTTTCTGGTTGGCAAGATGTAATACGTGGTGTGTCACAGGGTGTGAGGAGGGTGGATTGGAGTTGGGTGGGATGCTGTTCAGAAGGCCAGCGCAGACACGATAGGCAGAATGGCCTGCTTCCCCACTGTAGGGAGTCTCTGATTTTCTCTCGAATGAAAGGGGTCAGTCAACTATTTTGTAAAGCTTCACAAACTAAAGTAAGTAAATTTTGGGCGCCATATCTGACGTGACCAACAATGATGTTGCAAAGGTAAAAACAATCTCTGATTGTGTACATGCTTGCTGATGTCATCCCACGCGTCAGGAAACCTGCTCTGATGCAACTGGAATCATTCAAGATTTGGAGAAGTTTTCTTGTACCAGCAATTCTTCAAAGTGTAAGACCCTTTAAAACAAGTTTCCCTGGGGTTTCAGAATGTCTGAGGAATTATGGTCATGTTTAGAGATGAGATGCACAGATAGTGGAGGGGAAAGGTATCCTACCTGAAGGAGAGGCCAGTTTGCTTTCAAAACGGCTTGGACGGATGTGACAAAATACAAAATCGTAATTGTACTTGTGACCTGAACTGGGGAATAGGGAAGAAGAAATTCTATGGATTGCCACAGGCTGCCACCATGCAGCAGTATCTTAATAGGTTGTCTTGCAAGGTGTCATTGTTCCTCCCCTCTGTCAACAGGGTATCCCAGAGGGAGAATGCAGCAAAATGTGTCAAATGTTAATCTTTTAAAATGCACAGACACATTCATTCCCTTCCACAGCACTGTGCAATGTTGCCATGTCATAGTACTGACGATGTTGCCTATTGAATGTGACAAGTAACACGCACCAAGTTCAATGTTGCACATTCACACACTCATGTCCTATGCTCTGGGGTTGCACATGTATTCTTGCACACTTGTGTTTTTCAATTTATATCTGTTTTACATTTGATTCCATAAGAAACATGCACACAACAGAAATCTACATTTGCAAACAGAGGAGGAATCACCAAAGAGGTAATCTTCAACTCTGGGAATTCCTTGAATGCCTAAGTTATGAGGAAACAAAGGGGAAGAAATTCAGAGGTCTTCTTTAAGATTGTGTCTGGTTTCTTTTGCTTTGCAAACATTGTCTTCCTAGTCACAGTCTTACATATCCTGGGAATGTTCTATGGATCTGGGGTATGAATCCTACCATGGCAAGTGGTGAAATTTGAATTCAATAAAAAAATCTGAAATTAGGAGTTTAATGATAGCCATGAAACCATTCTAGATTGTCAGAAAAACCCATCTGGTTCACTAATGTCCTTAAGGGAAGGAAACTGCTATCCTTACCTGGTCTGGCCTACATGTGACTCTAGACCCACAGCAATGGAAAGGGATTGAGGATCTGAAAAGTGACTACAAAGAGCTAGGTTGGAAGCTGAAGAGCAGGACAAGTAGAGTGGTGAACTCAGGTTTGCGATCAGTGCCACGAGACAGTGAGATGAGGAACAGGCAGCGAGTGCTGCTTAACACGTGGCTGCGAGGCTGATGCAGGAGGGAGGGCTTCAGATACTTAGACCATTGGGATCCTTCTGGGGAAGGTGGGACCTGTACATGAAGGATGGGTTGCACCTGAACTAGAGGGGCACAAATGCCCTGGGTGGGAGATTTGCTCGTGTGATTCGGGAGGATTTAAACTAGTTTGGCAAGGGGATGGGAACCAGAGCTACATATCTGAGGGGGCGGCGGGGGGGGGGGGGAGTGTTGTGGATGGGGCAATGACAGGATGTGGTGAATCTATCAGGAAGGTTTTTCATGTGATGAAACAAAGGGATCGGTTAAAATATGTCTGCTTTAAAGCAAGGAGTGTCTGAAATAAGAGTGACAAACTTCGAGCATGGATCAGTACTTGGGACTAGGATATTTTGGCCATAACGGAGATGTGGGTTTCACAGGAGCAGGAATGGTTGCTGGATGTTCCAGGGTTTAGAACATTTAAAAAGGACAGAGATGGGAGAGAAAAACTGGAGGGGGGGGAAGTAGCATTGCTAATCAGAGAGGGCATCACAGCTACAGAAATGAAGGTTGTCGAGGAAGGTTTGTCTACTGAGACAGTATGGGTGGACTTTAGGAACAGCAAAGGAGCAGCCACCTCATTGGGGGTTTTCTACAGACCCCCTAATAGCAGTAGAGAGATTGAAGAACTCATAGGCTGGCAGATTTTGGAAAAATACAGATGTAGACTGACATAAGGACTCAAACAGAAACAAAGAGGCCTCTCATTTAACGAATAATTTTATTCAGTATAAGAACAGAAAATGCTGGCAATCATTGAAGATAGTTAACAGTTCAGGTCCAAGGGAGAGAGAGTTAATAGTTCAGGTCCAAGGGAGAGAGAGTTAACAGTTCAGGTCCAAGGGAGAGAGAGTTAATAGTTCAGGTCCAAGGGAGAGAGAGTTAATAGTTCAGGTCCAAGTCCAAGGGAGAGAGAGTTAATAGTTCAGGTCCAAGAGAGAGAGAGTTAATAGTTCAGGTCCAAGGGAGAGAGAGTTAATAGTTCAGGTCTATCATCTTTTAGGAATGAAAATTAGGAATGAAACAGATGTTGTGAAAGAAAAAGAGGGAAAGAACAACGAGGGAATGTAGATAATAGAAGAGAGAATGGAAGAGATGAGATGACAGAAGGATTGCTGGTGCATGGCCAAAGGGAGTGGTGATGGAAAAGTGAATGTGTTTAAAGTAGGTGCTATCTGACACAACCTGCTAAATAGCTGTAGCTCATGAAAATGATGTAACCACACAATAAATTGACCTCACTACACCTTGCTATTCAAGGAAGTAGATAAGATCCTACAATTGCTTTTCACTTTGTATTGTATTAATGAAAGCTTAAACAGGTTGAAGTACACTTGTATATACCATGCAAATGAGTACTGAGATTGCATGCCCAATGGTTGTATCTATTATTCAAATTTTATGTACTAATTTGAAATCCAATTAGACAAATCTGAATTTTTAATTGGCCATATGTAGCTAGTAGTGAATGTATTGGACAGCATTGGTCTAGAGGGGGTGTGAGTGGCAAAATGGTGAACAGCTGTCACCTGAAAGCAAAAGAACAAGAGGAAAATAAGAGTGAGACCAAATCCTGTGAAGACAAATGTAACAAAGTGAGTCAGTGATTCTGGTCTGAAACTCACTGTTCAGTTTTGATTAGATATTCCACAGCCATTCAAAAATTCACTTCTCCAGTTACTGCCGTGTTGCATTGAAACATTGCAGGAGGACAGGGGCCAATCTGAGATCAGGATGGAGCAGCAGAAAGGCATATGATCAGGACCTTGGGTCATGCTTGCAAACTGGAGCGACTGTACTCTGCAACATGGTCATCCAACCTATAATTGGTCCCTCCAACACAGAGGAGATTACACCGTGAGCAGTGAATACAGTGTACTACATTGTAAGGCATACACTGGGAAGTAGGGTTTAGAGTTGAAAAATGTGGTGCTGGAAAAACACAGCAGGCCAGGCAGCATCTGAGGAGCAGGAGAATCGATGTTTCGGGCATAAGCCCTTCTTCAGGATTTCCTAAAGAAGGGCTTATGCCCAAAACGTCGATTCTCCTGCTCCTCGGATGTTGCCTGGCCTGCTGTGTTTTTCCAGCACCACATTTTTCAACTCTGGTCTCCAGCATCTGCAGTCCCCACTTTCTCCAAGTAGGGTTTAGAGCCTGGTACTGTAAGCAGAGAAGTGGTAAAAGAGTGTAGCATCCCCTAGGCAAACATGGGAAGGTGCTGTGAGTAGGGGATGGGATGTTGGAGATCACCAAGGTTGTGAACCAGCTATCGCAGAGAGGATTGTCCTTTCCAAACCAACACTGTCAAGCATTTGCCTGAGACAGAACCTACTGGTGTTTAAACATATTCACACCTATCTAACCTAAACAGCACAATTACTAAAAATGACAATTTAATGGCAATGGTGAAAAATAATTCCCATTTTGAGAGATAAAGAATTTATAGCCTGCTTTATTTGTTTCCCAACTGTTGTTTGCATTAAACTTAAAATTATCGTTGTAATGAGTCTTGTATGTTAAAAATTTGAACTATTAAATCATCCATTTAAAAGAGCCAGAGTATCACAAATACTGCCCAAGAATGTGGGTACATCAGGAGAGGTGGGACAATGATTAGCATCAGCAGAGGGGAACATCAAGGCAGAACAAGCCTGCAATGCTGTTGGCCGCTCCTACTGCTCCTGAATCCACGTTCCTGCAACATCCTTCATCTCCGCCTTGCAAGCAATCTCTGGGGCTGGAATGGGCTGTCTCAGGTCCAAGAGGGGAAGTTTCAAGCAGGCATTAGACTTTGTGTACATGTGCAAATGACCAGAAATCTCCTTTAGATGAGGGCAAAAGACATCTTGTCTGTTTATTCTCAGTGAGTGGCTCACTTCCTCCTGCCTTTTTGCAGCTTGAGCAGTTACAGTAGCACCTGAGAAATGGTGCACTGCAAAGACAAGTTTCTGAACCCACAATCCTGTAAAACCACTATATTTCAAAATATTCCAGTATGTTATGTTGCATCATTGCACACTAATGGATATGTTTACTATTCAGTTACAATGAATTTTCATCTCAATTTGTAAGTTGTATTTCAAAACACAGCTATATCATATAGGTTGTTCTGCTACTATGCATGTTTTGTTAATGTGAAATTGCTATAACACAATTGACAAATTGGAGACATTGTTTCTGACGCACAAATGTTTAAAGCATATATTGGTTAGAGTAATTCTGACCCCATTAGTTTCAGTGATGCTGTTATTACGGGATTTTCTTATAACAAGGGATTGCACACAGATAAAAAAAAACTCCCACGTTGTGGCAGAACCACCTGTATCTTAATAAGATCATTATACCGTTATGCTAAATTCCAAACAAAATTATTTTGCTAATTAGTTGTCCTCCACTTTAACCCCCCACCCTGTTCCCTGGCCAACATCTCTGCCTCAGCCTTGCTGCAGGGCTCCTGTGAAGCTCAGTACCAGCTGGAAGAACCTCATTTTCCACTTGGGAACCATGCAGCCCTCCAAACTCAATATCAAGTTCAATAACTTTGGGGCTTGAGCTCTCCCATCTCCTTACCCTAACTCCCACACACCAGATCTTGTTTTGTTATCACATTGTCCACAACTACACACCACCCATTGTTAGCTACCAACAGTCCCCATTAATAGCTACTAGATTAGATTCCCTACAGTGTGGAAATAGATCCTTCGGCCCAACAAATCCACACCGAACCTCCGAAGAACAATCCACCCAGACCCATTCCCCTACATTTACCCCTGGCAAATGCACCTAACTCTACAGGCAATTTTAGCATGGCCTAGTCACCTAATCTGCACATCTTTAGACTATGGGAGGAAACTGGAGCACCCGGAGGAAACCCACGCAGACACGGGGAGAATGTGCAAACTCCACACAGACATTTGCCTGAGGCGGGAATCGAACCTGGGTCCCTGGCGCTGTGAGGCAGCAGTGCTAACCACTGAGCCATCATGCCGCCCTCCTAGCCAGATTGTTATCCATTGCTTTGACTGTCCTGTTCTTCTCTTTCTCTCTGGGCTTTATCTCCATCATTTACTCCTTACCCCTCCCGCACCTATCTTCCAACATTTTCCTCGCCTCCATCTGTTCTGAGGAGAGGTCACTCAACGCGAAACGTTAACTCTGATTTCTCTTCATGGATGCTGCCAGACCTGCTCAGTTTCTCCAGCCATTTCTATGTTTGTCTCTGATTTTACCGCATCACATTTCTTTTGGTTTTTATTTTGCTAAATACGTTTCCATTACAGATAATATCCTTAAAATGCTTATTTCATGTTCATAGTAAAATACATCTATAATAAAACCATGTATTTATAAAGTCCCCTCAGTGAGTGAATAATATTAACTGCCGAAATATATTGATCCTTTCCCATGATGAACCTATCAGTCATTCTTGAGCCTATAAACATTTTTTATAAACTTGTTCCCCATCTTCATTACAAATCTATTCCAAGGTTTGACCGTTAGCATGTCAACTGTAGCAGAAGCTTCTTTTTGCTGTCAAAGTGATCAAAGGGAGGTTGAAAATGGGATCTATAAACAGATGCTGCCCAATCACAAACCTTAAAGGACAAGACAGTGTGGCCAGATGTTGAAGTGACCTTCGGACTGAGGAGCATGCTGACATGGCATTGATTTAGATAGTAGTTGGCAGGGGGCTTTATTCCAATTGCGGGAAAAGCAGAAGGTAAAGGAAAATCTTTCCCAGCATCCCCTTCAAACAAAATTTAGAAGTGTTGGTCGATGAAGCTGATGTCTGTCATAGATGTACAACTCACCATGCCATCCTGCCAGTTGCTATTACATCAAAAAGAGTTACTTGAGTGAACACAAACATCTTGCGGCTGTGCAAAGCCACATTCCTTCAACTTTGTAACAGCTGTTTTTGTTTGAACACAGCTTAAACATTATTAATAATTAGGAAAGATAGGACAACTATGCAAAGATATGCCAATCTTTTAAGATTAAGATCATGTATCAGGCAATCGTCATCTTTTAATCACTTCCACCGCATACGTAAACTTTGTTACAATAAAACAGGTACAATTATGTATTGATAGCTATCATTAGTATTGTGTGATAGATAATATTGTCAAATGCACAAGTCTTGGCACTTGTATACAAAACGGTTGTGAAACAGTGCTATATTCCTCTTTGGTAATCAAAATCAGCTTGGGGCTAGCAATTTCTTCCTCAATGTCTCTGCCATGGTGATTTTTGGCAAAAGATTAAAACTGACTGAATCACGTAGGTCACATTTAAAATTTAAGTATTCTTCTGGAATACTATCATTTTTAAGTGAGAGTTTCATGTTCCAAAGATCAAACTGATAAGCAGTGAAGTTAACCAATTTGTATGTGATGTAAAGATAGGGATTCAATATTAATTTGAATTTATGAGCCATTCATTCATAAGAGAAATTTGCAATGCTAACATTAGTTTGCACAATCTATAGCAAATACCATATTGTATATTTAATAAACTGCCAGTGTATATTTTCAAACATGTCCTTGGGTACAAAATAATTGGAACTACAGTTGTGAGTAAAAGGAGAAAAGGATATGGAAAATAAAGACTCCAGGGAAATAGGTGGTGGCACCTTGCAAAATGTCCATATTACAGAGGAGGAAGTGCTGGATGTCTTGAAACGCATAAAGGTGGATAAATCCCCAGGACCTGATCAGGTCCCGAGAACTGGGCCTCTTGCTGAGATATTTGTATCATCGATAGTCACAGGTGAGGTGCCAGAAGACTGGAGGTTGGCAAATGTGTGCCACTGTTTAAGAAGGGTGGTATAGACCAGTGAGCCTGACCTCGGTGCTGGGCAGGTTGATGGAGGGAATCCTGAGGGACTGGATGTACATGTATTTGGAAAGGCAAGGACTGATTAGGGATAGTCAACATGACTTTGTGCATGGGAAATCATGTCTCACAAACTTGATTGAGTTTTTGAAGAAGTTGCAAAGAGGATTGATGAGGGCAGAGTGGTAGATATGATCTATATGGACTTCAGTAAGGCGTTCGACAAGATTCCCGTTGGGAGACTGATTAGCAAGGTTAGATCTCACGGAATAAAGGGAGAACTAGCCATTTGGATACAGAACGGCTCAAAGGTAGAAGACAGAGGGTGGTGATGGAGGGTTGTTTTTCAGACTGGAGTCCTGTGACCAGTGGAGTGCTACAAGGATCGGTGCTGGGTCCTCTATTTTTTGTAACTTACATAAATGATTTGGATGCGAGCATAAGAGGTACAGTTAGTAAGTTTGCAGATGACACCAAAATTGGAGGTGTAGTGGACAGCGAAGAGGGTTACCTCAGATTACAACAGGATCTTGACCAGATGGGCCAATGGGCTGAGAAGTGGCAGATGGAATTTAATTCAGATAAATGCAAGGTGCTGCATTTTGGGAAAGCAAATCTTAGCAGGATGTATACACGTAATGGTAAGGTCCTAGGGAGTGTTGCTGCACAAAGAGACCTTGGAGTGCAGGTTCAAAGCTCCTTGAAAGTGGAGTCACAGGTAGATAGGATAGTGAAGAAGGCATGTGGTATGCTTTCCTTTATTGGTCAGAGTATTGAGTACAGGAGTTGGGAGGTCACGTTGCGGTTGTACAGGACATTGGTTAGGCCACTGTTGGAATATTGCGTGCAATTCTGGTCTCCTTCCTATCGGAAGGATGTTGTGAAACTTGAAAGGGTTCAGAAAAGATTTACAAGGATGTTGCCAGGGTTGGAGGATTTGAGCTATAGGGAGAGGCTGTTTTACTTGGAGCGTCGGAGGCTGAGGGGTGATCTTATAGAGGTTTACAAAATTATGAGGGGCATGGGTAGGACAAATAGGCAAAGTCTTTTCCCTGGGGTCGGGGAGTCCTGAACTAGAGGGCATAGGTTTAGGGTGAGAGGGGAAAGATATAAAAGAGAACTCACGCAGAAGGTGGTATGTGTATGGAATGAGCTGCCAGAGGATGTGGTGCAGGCTGATACAATTGCAACATTTAAGAGGCATTTGGATGGGTATATGAATAGGAAGGGTTTGGAGGGATATGGGTCAGGTGCTGGCAGGTGGGACTAGATTGGGTTGGGATATCTGGCATGGACGGGTTGGACCGAAGGGTCTGTTTCCATGCTGTACATCTCTACGACTGTATAAAAACATTTAAAAGGCATGTGGATGAGTATATGAATAAAAAGGGTTCAGAGGGATATGGGCTAAATGCTGGTAAATGGGAATAGATTAATTTAGGATATATGGACGATTGGACCGAAGGATCAGTTTCTGTGCTGTACATCTCTATGACTCTAAATGCACACAATATATCAAAGTTAAATTGGTGTATGTCAAAAAAGTATTAGTCTTAGCTCACCATCAGTGAAATTATGAACATGTTAAAAGATTTCCCAGAATACCCCACCTTTTTTAGTCGATAATATCAAACAGAAGGACCAATGAGAAGTTGAATGAAACATTAGCTGTCAGAAAGAGGCAACAGCTCAACCTTCCAACTGAGAACAGACATCAAAGCACATCGAAAAACTCAGCTCGTCACTAAGCAGGCATAATAAATGCTTGCAGAATCTTATATATCCCTAAAAAGGTCAGAACATTGTCATAGTATATAATATTTCATCAAAATAAGTCATCACCATGGATTTAGAAAAGCCGCAACACTCCATGGAAAAGCAATGGGAAATGTTACTGATCCACTCCCAGAACTAAATCAACGACCACAGCCAACAGGAAGCTGGAAGGCTTTCCCCTTCCTTGGCCCAGTGAGGTTTGTACTGGAATTTGACACTATTGCTCTCTACAGGAAGCTACTTGATTGACTCACTCCTTGAACTTCCATGTAATTGGTGAATATTTAAAGGAAATGCAACATATATACAGAGCAATAGAACTTCATTACCTCTTAACATGTGCGACCCTTTCGTATCCCTTCCATTCTAGTATATATGCTTCAAGTGTTTTTTTCTGGTGTATTTACCATTTTTGTGTCAAAGTTCTTTGTCACAGTTCTTTGCAATCTGAATGCTAGTGGGTATAAGTGCCTGCAGTTCTTGTAGCAGGGTGACAGGTCTTTTGTTACTAAGAGCTTCCACAAGTAGGACATGCCTTAAAGTGATTTAACGAAGTTCCATGATCTCACTGAACTTAAAAAGATGGCACTAAAATATACCGATGAACTGCACATGCTGGAAATCTGAAACAAAAAGAAAAATAGCTGGGAAAACTCAGCAGGTCTGGCAGTATCTGTGGAGAGAAACGTTTTGGGTCCAGTGACCCTTATTCTGAACTGATAGTAGCTAGGGAAAGGTGGTATAGATGTGTGGAAAATGGGGTGCTCAGTGATAGGTGGAGACAGAACCCAGAGGGAGAGAAAGACAGTTAGGGAGACAATGGAATGGATTATTGGTGAGCAAAGGAGAATGAGAAGCTGTTATGGCGACTGTGCATAGGTGACAATGGATAGGCTGTGCTGAAAGCAGTCCATGTAATGACAGGGTCTGGGGTGTGAAGGAGATAACGCATGTGGAAGGAAGGGTTCAGGTTTTAAAATGATTCAGTCAACATTGAGTCCTTCACCTGACGAAGGAACAATGCTCCAAAAGCTTGTGATTATAACCCAGTGTCGTGTGACTTCTGACCTTGTCCACCCCAGTCTAACACTGGCACCTCCACATCACGAGTCCTCAATGTTGTGGGGTCCCCAAGCAGAAAGTGAGGTGCTGAATCTGTGAGTCTTTAGATTTCTCAATATTTATTCTTTGAATGAATTGAAACTGTTGTGACTGCTTGGGGCAAATGAGCTCAGTGTTTGAACACCAATCTTATGGAGGCAAGTGCCTCTCAATAATCAACGTATTCTCATATCATGTATCTAAAAGCAGAGGCTTTAATATCCACGTCGCAGACAAAAGAGAGTCTGCATACAGTCACCCCTTCTCATCTCCCACCCTTTCAAATGGCTCATTGCCAGTTTCCTGGGTTTTGGGTGGTATTCCCACAAGCAGATTACCAAGCTTGTGGCTGAATTAACATTTGGTAGATTTCTGCATCAAACAATATTTTACCCTTTCCTGATTCTATTTCAGCTGTGGTTTCATTTCCCTCAAATTCTGAGTAGGGCAGAGGGAACACAATGCCCACATAAGCATTCTGATTTATTTGGCTACTTTATAGCTACTGTATTTCAATTCTGAATAAAGTTGTTAATGGACCAGATACCAACAACATAGTGAATAGCCACAGCATAGTGTAATAGGCCAGAATAAGAGGAAGTAGATGTCTCTACATAGGTCTCTATACTCCTTCCCTAAGGGCATTGTGCGTCCACCTACAGCACATGGACTGCAGTGGTTCAAGATGGCAGCTCACCACCACCTTCTCAAGGGACAGGTAATAAACACTGGCCCAGACAGTAATACCCACATCCCACAAGATTTATTTGGACTGGAAAATATTTAATTTGGATGGAGTAAGAGTCCCAAAATATAACTAGAGGTGTTAAGTTCACTGACTCTAATAACCAATTTCCTAACATGCATTTTCTGAAGATCAAATTAAAATGATGATGAAAGTAGGGAGAGATGTTATGAGATTTTTTTAAAAACTGAACACTATTAGAGAATGGGATACATTACCTTAGGAGTAACTGAGACAGAAACATCTTTATTGTCAAAGAGAATGATGCATAAATATTGAAACAGACTGGAATGGGTCAATAAGAGGGCAGTGGGATTAATTTTGAATTGCATCAGTAGAGTGGCAGAGCAGATGGTGGTGCTGCAAGTGTCTAGTACAGGTCTTCCGAACAGCCAAAGGAGCCCAAAAGGTTCTGACTGTATTTTCTCCTCTTTTTTTTAAAGTCATTAGGTCTCAGGTTAATGGAAAACTTTCTACAGGTCTCTCATAACCAGGTAGTAGTTTTCCTTACAAGCAGTCATCAAACATTTACTACTCTAGCATCCAGTTCTTATCAATGAATATAATGATTGTGCATTTTGAAGTTATCTTATCTGAGTTCATCATATCTTATAAAAGGTCCACACTACTATAACGGTGCATTGGTGGTGGACAGAGTGAATGTTGAAGATGGTGGAGCAATGCCAATTATGCAGGCTGCTCTGTCCTCAATTATATAAATATATACAAGTGGAGTGTCTATTATTTGTCAGTCAGGAGATAAGCTATTTCCAGCTCAGCACTGTCCCCATGACCTGTCCTACCGGCTTGTCTTATTTTCCACCTATCCACTCCACCCTCCCCCCGCCCCTGACCTCTGGTTTCCAGCATCTGCAGTCAATGTTTTTACTAAGCTATTTACCATTGAATTCCCAGCTTCTGATCTACTCCTATAGCCTCAGTATTTATGTGGCTTTCTGATCTACTCCTATAGCCTCAGTATTTATGTGGCTGATCCAGTGTTCAGGTTCTAGTCATTGGTGAACCCACAGTATGTTAATAAGTGGGGGTTTAGTCATGGTAATACCATTGGATGTCAAGGGACAGTAGCTGGATCCTCACTTGTTCCAGATGATCATTGCGTACCACCATGTGGCTCAAATGTTACTTGCCACATACCAGCCCAACCTCAATGTTGTTGAGTAGTTGCGACACATTGGCTTCAATTGTTTACAGTATCTGAGGAGTTGTGAATGGTGCTGAACATTGTGCAATCATCGGCAAACATCCCTACGTTGGACCTTATGTTGGATGGAAGATCATTGAAGAAGCAGCTGAAGACACTTGGGCCTAGGACACTACCTGCAAGGATGTCCCATCGCTGAGACGATTGACCGCTGGGTGTGATTCCAATCAACGGAGAACTCCTCTCCCCCTTCCCTTTCCCTGTTGACCCCAGTTTTGGTAGGACTCTCTGATGAATCAAATATCAAATGTTGCTTTGAGGTCAGGGACAGTGACCCCCCCCCACTTTGTCTGTCCACACTCGGGTGCAGCCCTCCAGTAAAACCCAGCCGGGGTATGAAGCAAAGTAAACTTTAACACTGAAAACTCCGGCTGCTGAAAAAAACCAAACATCTCTGTTGGACATTTAGGCACTGTTATATTTTGTCAGAAGGTAAATGGAAGTACAGCCATTATAGGACACATAGAAAAGTGTTAATTAGAAATGTTTTAGTAACTCTAATATTTGTTGATATTTGCATGGATTCATCCATTATCTCTATCTCAATGCAATCACTTAAACTAACATTTCTTACAGAGACTCGAAGTAGCTGACAAGGGGGGTGCGGTACAGTGATAGTTTGGTGCACCTCAATACTCCAAGTAGTTGGCATATTCTTTATATGTTTGTCATATTTCCAAATTTTACATAGTTTAGAACATAGAAATAACATGCCAATTAACTACACTGTGTTGATTCTATACCATTTGTTAACAATAATTGCAGTTCTCTACACTTTTTTCATCCAAGGTATCTTCCTCTGATTCAAATCTTTGTACAATTCTCAGTTGCTCTCTCACTGAATAACTCCCTGGTGCAAAACATCCAAGAATGCAGCAAGTCTCTGCATTTCGCATGTTCTCAATGGCATTTGTATATTGTATATCTCTTGCTACTGACTCCCCAAACACAAGAAATAGTCTCAGAGCAAATTACTGCAGGTGCCGGAATCTGTACTGAGAACAACAAATGCTGGAGATCACAGTGGGTCAGGCAGCGTCCATGGAGAGAGAGAGAGCTAATGTTTCAAGTCTAGATGACTCTTCATCTTCATTCGACTCAAAATGTTAGCTTGCTCTCTGTCCATGGATGCTGTCTGATTCACCATGATCTCCAGCATTTGTTGTTTTCAGAGGATATAATCTCTTTCTATTTAGTACAAATTATTATTCATAAGCTTAAAAATCTCTCATATTAAAGTGCAAGATGGGACTTTTTTCCCAGGCTGAGGGGTGACCTTACAGAGGTTTATAAAATCATGAGGGGCACGGATAAGATGAACAGCCAAGGTCTTTTCCCCATGCTAGGGGAGTTCAAAATTAAAGGGGATAGGTTTAAGGTGAGAGGGGAAAGATTTGAAAAGGGACCTAAGGAGCAACTGTTTTACACAGAGAGTGGTTCATGTGTGGAAAGAACTGCTAGAGGAAGTGGCAGATCCAGGTACAGTCACAACATTTAAAAGACATTTGGATAAGTACATGAATAGGAAAGGTGTGGAGGGACATGGGTGAAATACAGGCAGGTGGGACTAGATGGGATACTGGGAGATTTGGCTATCTGGATTTAGAATTGGCTGGCTGACAGAAGGCAGAGTGTGGTTGTAGATGGGAAGTATTCTGCCTGGAGGTCAGTGTTGAGTGGGGTCCCGCAGGGCTCTGTTCTT